>NW_026570971.1:10165690-10443190 GCF_026225935.1 Boleophthalmus pectinirostris | reverse complement strand
GCAAGTCGACGCCCACCTCACCTGCAGCCACCTCCCCCTATTTAAGGAGATTGCCAGCACCTGTTTGGGGCTGCTGGCCTTGGTGGCCAGTCTGCCATTTTGGTTTTGTGTTTGTGTGTTAGTCTAGTTCTGTTTTGTGCCTTTTTTGATTTGGTCACTCGATTCTGTTTGTGGGTTTATGTGGTTTAATTTGGGGAACTTGTGTTTTAGTTTAGTGTGTGTCCCTAAGTTTTACCACTCGTTTTTGTGTAAGCCTGCGTGACCCCTTTTCTGGCACAAAACTCTGTTTATTCTGTTATTCTGTTTCTTAGTTTAGGTTGTTTTCTGTATATTTTTAGTGTTTTGTTAATTTACCTTTACATTCCTGTTAATTAAACATTACTTAATTTATTCCATTTTACATCTTGGTTTTATTTTTGTTACTTCCCTCACCCCAAACGAGCTGGGTCGTAACACCATCGCCTTGAACTGGAAAAATATTTCAACAAAACACTGGATTAAGGAACTTTCAGAATGTATTTACCTTGAAAGACTGACATTTATAGCAAAGGGAAAACGAAAAGATTTAGCAAAATTATGGGAACCTTATTTGAATGTCATATCTAAAAAATAGGAATGAGGTGCATTTATATTGTTGTTGTTGTCGTTGTTGGCACTGGTGGTGATAATGATGACGATAATGTTATTTATTTTTGTTGTAAGTTATATCTTCACTGAATATAGATTTTTCTGCGACTGAAAAATGGTGTTGTGCAAGCAAACTGGTCTGTTTTTTTTTCATTTTTTTTGTTATATGTTCACCTATGTTAATGTGGTCAGTTCTTCATGTAAATATTTTTGGTCTGAAAATTAATAAAAATATTTGTAAAAAAAAAAAAAAAAAAAAGAACACTGTAGCTCTGTGAAAGAGATACTAAAATTCCACAATTTTCCAAAACTTTCATTCAATTTACAAAAATTTCCACGACATTAACAAAATATGACGAGATACATAGTTACGCATTTTCCTCTCAACTCCATAATACCACACATAATCAGTTACTAACCCGCATTTAGTTGACTTTTTACCATCTGAAATCCAGCGTGGCGCCCCCTGCAGTAACGCCCCGCACATCTCCGTCTGCACTCCGAGTCATTATGCAAAAGGCAACAGCAATAAAGTCACTCTGATGACAAAGTGAAGCGCAGAACCGAGCCAGAGGGCACCCGGCTGCCAGCATCCATCTTGTTTAAGCGACCCCCTCCCATCTCGAACACATGGGGGAACACACATATTAGAACTACGGCAAGCGCGCTGTGTCAATAAACCCAGGCACTTCACACGGGTAAAGCGGGCGCGGTTGTGGAAGCAGGGGGTTGGTGGTTTTGGTCCCGTTTTACGCAAAATTGACTCTTGTGAGCTCTGAGCGATGTTAAAATGTTGTTACTTCCAGTGTTGGGAGTAAAGAGGTACAGGCAGTACAGGGGAAAATGTGATTATTTGACTCGGTATAAATGTCAGTCCTAGATTCCAAGTCCTAGTCCAAGATTTGTCCTGGTTCGGTCCTGGTTTAGTCCTTGTTTAGACCTGGTTTAGTCTTTGTTCAGATCTGGTTTAATCCTGGTTTAGTCCTGGTTCAGCTCTGGTTAAGTTCTAGTTCGGTCCTAGTTGAGTCCTGATTTTGACCTCGTTTAGTCCTAGTTGAGTCCTGGCTTAGTCCTGGTTTAGACCTGGTTCAGTCCTAGTTGAGTCCTGGTTTAGACCTGGTTTTGTCCTAGTTGAGTCCTGGTTTTAGACCTGGTTTAGTACTAGTTGAGTCCTGTTTAGTTCTGGTTTAGACCTGGTTTAGTCCTGGTTCAGCTCTGGTTCAGTTCTAGTTCAGTCCTAGTTGAGTCCTGGTTTAGTCCTGGTTTAGACCTGGTTTAGTCCTGGTTCAGCTCTGGTTCAGTTCTAGTTCAGTCCTAGTTGAGTCCTGGTTTAGACCTGGTTTAGTCCTAGTTGAGTCCTGGTTTAGACCTGGTTTAGTCCTAGTTGAGTCCTGGTTTAGACCTGGTTTTGTCCTAGTTGAGTCCTGGTTTAGACCTGGTTTAGTCCTAGTTGAGTCCTGGTTTAGTCCTGGTTTAGTCCATATAATTTGCAAAAGTTCGGCATTTTCCCTCGCTGATTGTTATTTGACGATCAGCGACAGTTATTTTTTTGAGAGTGACTCAAAATGCTGCAAATGTCTTACAAGTTAAATACAGTAATATTGTAATGAATTACTTTGAAATGACAGTAACAAGTGATAAATAACACATTACAGTTTTGAAGTAACTTGCTCAACAGTGGTTACTTCCTCAAAAACATGTCTGGAGTTGTGTTTTTGTTTTACTCGCACATGTTTGCGTAATCGTCCTGTCGCTGGTCCATTACACAGATCTGGTTGTAGTTAACAGGTGATAATTAAACAGAAGAAAATGCAAAGTTTTAAAATGTTTATTGGCTAAAATTGTGTTTCAGTGAGGGATCTGTAAACGAAAATGAAATTAGTAAACGGTAAAAGTGCATTATTTAAGTTGTTGTGAGTAAAATGGATTGTACAGACCGTGTTCGATTATCCTTCCGAATCGTTTTTCCGAGGAAGTTGCCTGGCGACGCACGAAACACGCCGGAAAAAGTCGACCGAGTTGATTCAAAACCAAAATGAAAAAAACTGATAATGATTCGTTTTTTCAATTTTGTGTTTAAATGAAAAATGGAAAAAATGGATAACGATCGTTTCCCGTTTTTGTGACTTAAACTGTGATGCCGGACTGAACCAGGACTGAACCAGGACTGAACCAGGACTGAACCAGGACTAAAACAGGACTGAACCAGGACTAAAACAGGTCCAGGACCAGACTGGAACCAGACCGGGATTGAGAGCAGGACCTAGACCGGTACCAGACCAGGACTGAAACCGGACCTGAGACTGAGACCAAACCAGAACTGAGACCAGGAGCAGGACTAGGACTGAGACCAGGAGAGACCAGGAGAGGACCAGGACTGAGACCAGAACTGAGACCAGAACTAAGACCAGGACTGAGACCAGAACTGAGACAGGACTGAGACCAGAACAGGACCAGAACTGAGACCAGAACAGACCAGAACTGAGACCAAGAAACAGGACCAGGACCAGGACTGAGACCAGAACTGAGACCGGAACAGGACCAGGACTGAGATCAGGACTGAGACCAGGAACGGGACCAGGACTGAGACCAGAACTGAGACCAGGACTGAGACCAGGAACAGGACCAGAACTGAGACCAGAACTGAGACCAGGAACAGGACCAGGACTGAGACCAGGACAGGACCAGTACTGAGACCTGCACTGAGATCAAGACAGGACCAGGACTGAGACCAGGAACCAGACGAGGACTGAGACCAGGACTGAGACCAGGAACAGGACCAGGACTGAGACCGGGACTGAGACTGGGACCAGACCAGGACCAGACCGTGATTTAGACCAGGACTGAGACTGGAACTGGTGTGTGGAGTTTAAAAACACAATGGAGCACTTCCTGTTTTACCACATGACGTCACAAAGTGGAACAGAGTGTTTTCTGTTTGAGAGAAGAAGAACTCAGCCTAAATACTCAGGATTTTTGTGAATGAAACAAAACACAACTCCAGGTCTGTTTGTGACGAGGAAACAACGTTAGAACATCGATCAGAGAACAGTGTAAAACGGGCTCTTTAAAAATGACAGGTTTTCATGTTTTTCTTACGACTTGGTTTGGTTTGGTTTAGTAAGTTTATCATAGTTTTACATCAGTCCAGTCAGTTTGTGGGTAAAACTTGCCAAGAAAAGTAAAAACAACAGGAAGTTTATCAGCCAGTCCCTTCTACATCCTGTTTGAATCAATAGAGCGCCAAAAACTTCTGTCCAAGCTCAAGACGGTCCGACCAAAACAGCTTTCAAATGCAGAAGACATTTCCTGTCCAAAATTCTCACAACTTTCAGAACAAAATATATCACTTCTTTTACATTATAAGAGTTTAATCATTCATTTGATGATTCTGCTTTTAAACTGTAAGCTGCCAGTGTTGTGCAATGTCACACTTTTCATGAAATAGTTCAAAGTTCAGTTCATTTTATTTTTAGGTGAGATGAGTAAATGAAAGGCTGAACTTATTTTTCAAACTGACTTCTGACTAAACTGGACTATATCACATTGGAGATGGTTCATGTTTTCAGAGATCAGACGTGTGCAGGTTTAGCGCAGCTCTTTATTTCACTCACTTTATTCATGTTGGTGACTTTATTTATTTTGGCTTCTGTTGTGATGAAAAGACTGAAAAGTGTTTGTCTTTTGGACGCATGTGACTCAACTTTATGTTGCAGTAACTGGGATACTACAGAAGCCGAGAGGGGTCACAACAAACGCAAACGCCGCAACAAATACAAAAGCGACAACACAACAAAAAGCCACAACACACCAAAAAAAGCCACAACGGAAATGACTGCGGGACTCTATTTTAATGCAAACACCGCAACAAATACAAACACCACAACACAAACGCAAATGCCGCAACACGTTAAAAAGCCACAACGGAAGTGACCGCGAGACTCTGTTTTCCGACGGACCGATCAAGCGACAAGTGAAGAAGAAGAACTACAACGTGAAATGTAAAGGAACAGAGAAGTTGGAAACGTAAGTAAAAGTAATTTATTGTTTTATCATTATTCGTTTCACATTGCAGTTCTTCTTCTTCACTTGCCGCTTGATCGCGGTCATTCCATTGTGGCTTTTTTTGGTGTGTTGTGGCTTTTTGTTGTGTTGTCGCATTTGTATTTGTTGCGGTGTTTGTGTTTGTTGTGACCCCTCTTGGCTATCGTAGGATACTTCATATACATGCACCATGACGAAACCTCAAAAAACCTGAAACCCGGGACACTGATGTGCTGTAAACACACTCACTGAGTGTCACAGTGTCTCCAAGAAGGAGCCAGAGCCCAAACGTGGGACTGTGAGGCACAACTCCAGTGTTTGTGTCAGACGCAGCCTCGTCTCTTTACACTACACACAGCAACCTGCATTCAGTTTGTCAATTAAAAATGAACGTGATCGACAAAATTGTTAACGATCAATTAGTCGACCAATCATGCCCATCCCTTCACACTACATTACCCAAGATGCATTGCACACACAGGTGCTCTCTGGTGAGGCTGTGCAGGAGGAGCCCGTGGGCAGTGAGTGACAGCGCAACATGCAGTTTAAAAGTGTGCGCAGACCTTGTCACTCCACTCAACAGGTGAAAACTAATTTTGACGTTTAATTGAACCCAACAGTGACGTACGTCGTTCATCTCACAGAATCTGAACAAATTCACGTTCAAGTTCTTGATTTACAAATGTGTTGCGTTCAGTTCAAAGTTCACTGAAAAATGAACATGTTCAATGAACGCATTCTTTTGCACAACACTGTAAGCAGCCATGTTTGTTTTGACACGAATGGACCTCGCCTCTCTCTGATTGGTTAATCCGCCTGTCAATCACTCCCTCTGAAAACACAGAGACAGGACACGGCTCCAGATCCACTCGTCTTTGTAAAGTTTTGTCAAAGTGTGTGGTTCTGGCTGCTCAGGCAAACAAGGATACACGTTTTTCAAAATATTTTCTAGGTATAAAAAACACCTGTAAATGAGTAAATGAAAGACAAATATGTTTAATGCCGTACTGTGGAACATTCCAGAGTCCATATTACACTATTTTCACTATTTTATGATGTTCTAATGTTGTTTCCTCGTCACAAACAGACCTGGAGTTGTGTTTTTTTCATTCAAACATGTTTAACGCACAAACCCTGTGTGTTTCTGTGAGTTCTTCTCTCAATCTCGAAACACTGTTCCACCTTGTGATGTCATGCGGTGATACAGAAAGTTCCCCACTGTGGTTTTAAACTCCACACACCTTCACTAGAATCATTTGGATAATTTCCGCTCTGGAATTGCCAATCTCTACTGAACAAAAGGTAAAATGTAGCTGTTAACTCGAAAACTATGACTTCGTGACATCACAAGGTGGACCAGAGCATTTTCAGCTTTGGAGATTTCGACAGAGTAATAACGCAGAGTTACTCAAACATGTGCGAATGAAACGAAACACAACTTTAGGTATGTTTTTGAGGATTTAGCAGCATTCAAAATCAGATTAAAGCTCACAAGAGTCAGTTTTGCGTAACATTGGACCTTTAAATGCATATCTGATAATAATGTATTTAGTTATTTCTGTCAAAAATCAAACATAACTTTTCCTTCTGGTAATTTTTTTCAGTTTTTTTGTCTGTTAATCAAAATAGTAGTTAAAAAAATATGATTTAAGAGTGACAAGAGTCTAACGTGAGGCATGTTGAAACTCTGTGCGCTCGGCCCTTACGTAAAAGCACGTCGTCGTAGCTGCGTTCCCACTCGTAAATGTGATCAGTCAAAACACGCTGGCTTGTAATCACCCCGGGGAGCCCCTAAATCAATCTGACATTTCAAGTTAGGCCACGGGTGAACCGGGGGGGCGCGGAACGACGACCACTAGCGGCAGAAACGTGAACTACAGCGAGCGGCGGCGAGACAGGGGAGCGGTCGGTCTCATGGATACCGGGCTGAAGGAGGAGGTGGGTGGGTGGGTAAAAGTGTTTCAAGTTCAGCAGGCACGATAAAAAGTAATTTGGATGTGTTTATTTTTTGACTTGTAAAGAAAAATGAAATAAACAATAATATAACTGGGTCGCAGAACAAAAAAAAAAAAAAAGGGGGGGGGGGTAAAGACCATTTCTTCGATAAAAACAGTGAGCGTTTCCAAATATTCTCAAATTTTTCTGTTTCGAATCTTAAAATATAAGTAAATTTGTCGTTTGGATTCACAAGCTACTTTTATAAACGTATTTTTAAAAGATCAGTTTGGCTCAACTCTGCATATTCTTCTCTCAAACGGAAAACACCTTGTGATGTCATGTGGTGATACAGGAAGAGCTCCGTTGTGTTTTTAAACTCCGTACACCTTCACGAGAATCACTTGGATGATTTCAGGCCAAGGAATTGCCAAACTCCACTTAACTAAAAGGTCAAAAGTAGCTTTTAACTTGAAAACTACCGCTTCGTGACATCACAAAGTGGAACAGAGCGTTTTGAGCTTTGGAGATGTAGACAGACTAATAATAAAGAGTTACAAAAACATGTGTGAATGAAACAAAACACAACTCCAGGTTTGTTTTTGAGAAGGTCACAACATTCTAACACGACTTAAAGCTCACGAGAGTCCGTTTTGCGTAATCCTTTAATACCAGGTCAGGCCACATCATCAAGTTACTGGTCAGATCTGTGGAGAAGAGAACCCGCTCACAGAAATGTTGCACATTTTTGCAGTAGTTTGTAATTTAAGTTGTAACTGAATAAGTAGACAACAAGATATATTGGAGAACATCTCAGGCAAACCAATAAGATCGTCATGCAGATGGCAGAACCTTCACCAGAAAAGTTACACAATGCACCTTTAAAATGATCTTAAAATACACATTATAGGCATTTGGATTTGTTTGACTGAGTCTGCTTGAGACTGACAGACTGATGAAGTTAAAAATATGTGAATGTAGGCTGTGCTTAAAACTTCTATTCAGACTGTTCGAAGTGTCAGTGTTCAGAAAATATTGCTATTGTCCCTTAACTTAAATATCTTATATTATGAAAAACTGACTCTTGTGAGCTTTAAGTCATGTTATAATGTTGTTACTTCCTCAAAAACAAACCTGGAGTTGTGCTTTGTTTCATTCACACGTTTTTGTAATCCTTTATTATTAGTTTGTCTACTTTTTTTTTTTTTTTTTTTTTCTTACCTTTGGTTAAATAGAGATTGTCAATTCCGGAGCTGAAATCATCCATATTAGTAACAGTCTCAGGCTGTGGAAAAGTCTGTATCAGTCTTTAGCAACTTGCTTTTGATTTGTATTTTATATAATAATACAGACTTTTCCACAGCCTGAAATCATTTATTTTCACTAGTTTGTGGAGTTTGCCGCCGTTAGCCGAGTGGAAATTACATCATATAATGAAATTCAAACGTTTCGTATAATTTTCTGCCTGTTTTGAGGCTGTTTAACACTTTGAGGGGTTGGATGTCGTCATCGGCTGAAAATAAAACTGCTAATATCTTCAGAACCATAATCGCACAAATTAAACTTTTTGCAGCACAAAACGAATCACAAAGAAATGACAAAATGTCGGGCCTTTTTACAGCATTTTTAAGCTTCCTGTGGAGCTGGCTGACCCCAGTTTGACCTATAAAAGAATTATTAATATCTCAAAAACTAAATGGCACAAACAAAACTTTTGCAACAGAAAACAGCACAAACGAAACACAAACAAATGAAAAAAAATTGGGCAGTTTTAGAACATTTTAAGCTTCCTGTGGGGCTTGCTGACCCTAATTTGACCTATGAAAGAATCGTTAATATCTCCAAAACTAAAACAGCACAAACAACACAAGAAAGCACAGACGAAGCACAAAATATTTACACATTTTTTACATCATTTTAGAGCATTTTAAGCTTTCTGGGAGGCTGGCTGACCCTAATTTGACATATGAAAGAATCGTTAATTTCTCAAAAAATAAAACGGCACAAACAAAACTTTTCACAACAGAAAACAGCACAAACGAATCACAAATAGATGACACAATTTTGGTCCATTTTAGAACATTTTAAGCTTCCTGGGGGCTGGCTGACCTAATTTGACCTATGAAAGAATCGTTAATATTTCAAAATTTTCAAAATAAAACAGCACAAACGAAGCACAAAGGACTGACATAGTTTTTGTGTAGGTTTGCATTTGACGGGGCTCAACTTCACAGAGGTTTATTTGACGCTTGCGACCTTTTTGAATTTATTATTACATTTATATTTTTTCTCTTTCTGATTATATTTTATTGTGATGTGTGAGCTACTGTGCCCAAATAATTTCCCTGCTGGATCGATAAAGTTTGTCTAAGTCTAACCCTAACCCTAAACCAATCAGACTGGGGCTCGTCCGTAACGCTGCGCTCTGATTGGCTGAGGCGCCGGGGCAAAGAATGCGTCGGGCCTTACGCACCAACCACAAAATTAAAGCGACTTTTGCTGCTTTTTCGCTGGTTCGGAGGGAGAGGGAGAGCGACGCGAGGATCTGCTGAAAAGGTACGAGTCGCGCTGCATCTTGGGTACACAACATTAACTCCGCGGTGATGCAGTGCGCCCGCGGCGTGCGGACCGAACACCGAAGTTAAGTCTGACGGGATCGTCTCGGGAGCTTCTCGATTTCTCATCCAACTTCCAATTTTTTTTTTTTTTTTTGCAAACGCGTCCGACCCGAGCCTCGCCGTGCGCCATGAGCCAACTTCTCCGGAGCGGACCGTGGCGCTTGTGATCCCCGCCGAAGCACCAGCCCTCCTCGCCGGGGGAACAGAGAGCGAGCATGACGGAGCCCCTCGCCCCGCTGCCTTTCGTCGGCTTCACTGGGAAATGGTAGCGCGCACCGGGAAGCAGGGACCATGGTCGAGAGGAGCAGCAAATTCTTATTGGTCGTGGTCGGATCGGTTTGTTTTATGCTGATTCTTTACCAGTACGTGGCCCCGGGGGTGATCAGTTTCGGCTCCCCGCACGGGTACTTCACGGAGGGCGACGAGGTGGACATCTTCCCTACCCCGGACCCGCACTATGTTAAGAAATACTACTTCCCCGTGCGAGATTTGGAGCGGACTATCGATTTCCAAATGAAAGGAGAGGACGTTATAGTGTTCCTTCACATCCAGAAAACCGGGGGGACTACGTTCGGGAGGCACCTGGTCCAGAACGTGCGTCTGGAGGTGCCGTGCGACTGCAGACCCGGGCAGAAGAAGTGTACGTGTTACCGGCCGAACCGTAAGGAGACCTGGTTGTTCTCGCGCTTTTCCACCGGCTGGAGCTGCGGGCTGCACGCCGACTGGACCGAGCTCACCAACTGCGTGCCCGGCGTGCTCAACAAGAAGGAGAGCAAGAGCAAGAGCCCGAGGTGAGTGCACGGAGAAGGAGAATGAGAAGGAGGAGATCGAGGTGCATGCGTTTTTGGGGAAGGGGCATGCGTTTTTGGAGATGTTTGGGGTTGTGCCGTGCCAAGCGTAAAGAAGATGCCACTGTGAACTTGGGCACTGATTGTGAAAGCGGTTCTTTGCGGTGTTTTGTGGGGACTTCCAGGCCCTTGTTGACAAAATATCCACCTCTTGAATATTAGGTTTTTATTTGATGGATAAAAACTAAAACGTAGAACCAAATCAGTCAAAAAAAAAAAAAAAAAAAACTCACCTTGCCTTGATTGTAAGAGCGTTTTGGTTTTTTGTTTCGTTTTTTGTTTGTTTTGCAAGACTGTGGGAACTTCCAGGACCTTGTTGACAAAATGCCTACTTTGAAAATTAGTTTTTTATTAGCTGGATATAAATTAAAACGTGTATTGAAATCAAATTAATTAATCAGACTCATCTCGGTTGTAAGAGCGTTTTTTGTTTGTTTGTTTTGCGATGCTGTGAGAACTTCCAGGACCTTGCTGACAAAATAGCTGCTTTGAATCGTACGTTTTTATGAGATGGATAAAAACTAAAGTGTGTAATTGATTAAAAAGAATGAATTTGAAGGTAACAAACGTAAACTCACCTTAATTGCAACATCGTTTTTTTTTTTTTTTTGCAATGAATGCTGTGGGAACTTCCAGGACCTTGTTGACAAAATAGCTGCTTTGAATTGTAGGTTGTTGTTTTTTTTTTAGATCGATTTAAAAACTAAATGGTGTGAACAAATCAAATCAATCAAAAGAACTCGCCTTACCTTGATTGTATGAGCGATTTTGTTTGTTTTGCAATGCTGTGGGAACTTCCAGGACCTTGCAGACAAAATACCTACTTTGAATATTAAGTTTTTATTAAATGGATAAAAATGAAAACATGGAATCAAATCAAATTAATCAATCAATCAATCATACTCACCTTGAGCATAAGAGAGTTTTGTTTTTTTTTTTTTGCTGTGCTGTGGGGACTTCCAGGACCTTGCTACGAAAATCCCCAATCCTACTTTGATCTGTAGATGGATTAAACTCCCCCAAAAAACGAAAATAATATAATTTTAACAATGGATTTGAGTAACAAGCCTGGACTTTCACCTTCACGCTCGGTGTTTAAAGCTTCACTGTGTAACTTTTGTGGTTTTCGGTCTGATCTGCCACTTGCGTTTTTCCGTGGAGATTGTTTTTGCTTCGCTTGGCTGAAATGTTCCACGGTTTATGCACAAAAGTTGTTTATTTCCATGGCGACTAGCAGATTGTCCCACTATACCAAGTTACAAGTCAGATCTGTTGAGAAGCAAGCTGTCTTATAGTAACAACGCACGTTTTTAAGGTGTTTTTGAGCTATAAAAACATCTGTATTTGAAAGAATTTGTGATAAAGAAGATAAATGTCATATTGTGGATCATTCCAGGCAAAAAAAAATTCTTTAAAAGTCTTTATGCAGACCAGAAAAGTTCCCTAGTGCATCTTTAACAACTGATTTTAACTTCTAGGACAGCTCCAATTGGCCGATTATTACACATATTTCCTAACATATAATTTACTTTAGTTTGCTCAGCTTTTTTTTCCCCTAACAGATAATTAAGTTTTACAAGTTATTCTGCTTTTTTGTTGTTGTTTTTTCCTCGAATAATTCCTACAAACTCAAAACTACGCCTCTAGTGAATAATCCCAAACCTAAAATTTTGGAGTTTCTTTAAAATTCTCAGCGGATAATTTGGATCAAAACCCACATTTCCCGTTACATCTTTCATGTCTGGTAGCATATTGTCGTAAAAGGGCTAATGTATTCAGCACTTAAATAATTCATTGTCTGCAGCAGGTTAATTTCAGCATCAGTTGAGTTGCCGACAGGGGCAGACAGGAGCTGGCAGGAGCAAAACACACACACAGGCAGATTGTGGGTACGACTGCACCGGAGCATAGGAATGTGCTCATTAACGCTTTATAATAACTAGTCTTTAAATAGCCACAATAAAGTGCAAATGGAAACATAATGACACCAGCTCATGACATCACAAGGTGGAACAGAGCGTTTTGAGCTTTGGGGATGTAGACAGACTCATAATAAAGGATTACTCAGACGTGTGAATGAAACAAAACGCAACTCCAGACATGTTTTTGCGGAGGTAACAACATTAGAACACGATTTAAAGAGTAAATTTTGCTTGATATAGGAGTTTTTTTTTTAACATCGAGGTTCACAAAAGTACAAATGCTGTTTATTTATTTATTTTATTGGATCATTTGCGGCAAAAAACAACTAAACAGAACATAAACCACGACTACATGGGTCACGACAGGAAGAGTCCGAGCTGAAACAAAAAGCTAACAAACGCACGCACAACAAATTTGTACAAATACTTTAGTACTTTCCCTGCCAGATTTCAGAACTTTTCTTAATTTTGTTTTTCAATTTGCACGTGGCATTCCAGTCCGAGCTCTAAATGAATTACTATGACGTCACCTGCACGAGTTTAAAACATACTTCTGAACATTCTCCGTGAAGTTGGTTACGTTTAATGCCGTTCCACGTGTCACGTTTGGGCACTTTTTGGCTTTCCCCAGTTTTTTTTTTTTTTTTTTTCATTTCTGCCTAGTTTTGGTTTTGTAAGTTGGTTACGTTTTTGAAGATTTTAGCCGAAGAAACCCAACGTTGCCATGGAAACGAGCATTAGGGGGCCAAGTAAGGCTACGTTCAGACTGCAGGGCTTAGCGCTCGATTCCGATTTTGTTGTGAAATCCGATGTTTTTGCGAGGTCGTTCACATTTCCAATTAAATGCGACTTGTATGTGACTCCAGTGTGAACATTAAACGGCCAGAAAGTGTCCCGCATGTGCACTGGAGACACGATGACGTCAACCTCAGCGAGCGTCTCTGTGTTTACGGAAGTTGTCCAAACATGGACGCAGCATTGAGCACCTGGAGATTTTAAAGTTCCTCTCGTACCGGAGCCAGAACATGAACAACTTACTTGTTTTAAGGAGGAGATTGAGAAGGAGAAGGACGAGGTTTTTGGCCGTGGTGTTTCGTGGGACAGCGGCAGCAGCGTCGGTTGAAAGGAACGTGTGGATGTTGAGACGCAGCCAAGAGTGGTGAGTGGTGATGTGCTTCACTTCAGTGACACGGAGTTCATTAACAAATTTCACCGACCAGCGCAGAATAGTGACGTTTGTGGCTTGTTGATAACGTGTATTTCGGACGAATGCGCTTTGGCCATTCAGACTGAAGTCGCATGTCAAAAGATCGGATATGTATCGATTTTAGGAGCACATATCCAAGTGGCCTGGGTCGCATTTGAAAAAATCGGATCTGTGTCATTCAAACTGTCATTAAAAGATCAGATACAGGTCACATAGGGGCCAAAAAATCGGATTTGGGTCACTTCATGCTGAGGTCTGAACATAGCCTAAGAGTGAGGTTTGCGGAGATGCAAGCTTGCTCACACTGAGAATGCATTTATTTATTTATTTTTATTTATTTTTTTCAGTGTGATTAAAACAGCCAAAGTTTTTGTTCTTGTTTTAATCTTAGTAAATTTAAGTTTATGTTCGGTTGGTTTTGCAGTTCTCTAGTTCACAGGTTCGATTCTCAGATAGGCGGCTCTTTGCTGCGTAGAGTTGGCGCGTCTTCTCAGTGTATGAATAATTGGAGGGTTTTATTGCAGACAGTCTTAATGTTTTCACTGCATTGTCCAAATTGAATTCCGCGTTCTCGTCTCGGGCCCTTGTCTAATAGCATTTGCGACGCTTGCTCTTAAGGGCTTTCAGTGTTAAGAAGTATGAAAAGTAGTGTTTTTGCAGAGTTAAGATTTGCAGTACTTTTTAAAATTTCCCTCGGGTATAACGTAAACCCTTCCATTTTCAGACAAGTTACTCCTCTCCAATTTTAACACAGGAAAACAAGATTATAAATTTAAAGGTACTGTCTTACAAAAAAAGACTCTTCTGTGATTTAAGCCATGTTACCTCATCGAAAACAGACCTGGAGTTACGTTTTGTTTCATTCACACATGTTTGAGTTTGAGCTTTTATTATTAGTCTTTCTGCAAAACTCAAACTCAAAATGTTCAGTTTAGGGCTTCTCGATTATGGGAAAAATCATTACTCACGATTATTTTGGTCAATATTGAAATCACGATTATTCTAACGATTATTTTTTAGGTACATGTTTCATTTATTCAGCATTTCTCTCTCAAAAAAACACCATGATATTGATAATTTACACAAATCTTTCTATATTTGTAGGGCTGAACGATTTTAAGAAAAAACTGAATTACGATTTTTCTGGCAGATATTGCAATTTCGATTTCAGTTTTGGTGCACGTGAACATTTGCAAACATCACAGAAACTTGCGTCACACCAGAGTCCTGCACTGATGATTTGACGCTGAACCGTTTGCGCACATTTGTTTACGTTTTACAGAAATGAAACTTAAAACCACATGGCTCATTTGCATAAACTATAAGCGCTGAAAAAAAACAGTTCGCTCCTTGTGCTGCTGATGTGGTTCAGCTTCTGTCGGACTAAAGGACACGACTCGGTGGAATATGAGCGTTCTTTCTGTGACAGAGGATGTGCTGCTGATGGTGAGTCTGTTCTGTGCTTCTGTTGCGTTGGGGATGATTCGAGTTAAACTTTACACGAACACCAGGTTTAAATCCTTGTCTTGTGGCGGTGAATTACTTTGCGGCGCATAGACCTCGACGCAGACCCGTAAATCAAAAATTACGGCAACACGGCAACAGTGTGTGTTGAGTCGACACAGAATTAAACTTGGGCTTTAGAAGCGCTGCAAAAAAACACGGCTCCCAAAATCATGTTGTCTGAGATTGCGATTTTCGGTCCAAAACAATAGATCGTTCAGCCCCAAATATAGGCTACAAATCTGTACTTTAGAGCAGTTTTGCGATGTATAAAACATAAAATTAATAAAAAATATACTTTGAAAATGAAATAAGACACAGAAAAACATAAATATATCCAAAATAAACTATATATCCAGATGTTCTTCTCAATCTCTATATTTTAAAAAAAATAAAATAAATATACTTATTTAAAAATGTCTTTGCTTAGTTTTAATTGTTTCAACTTGATTATATGAGTTTGGAGATCGTTTGACACACAAACCGAAATCGCAATCAATTAATCAATCAGTTAATTGCACAGCCTTAGCTCTGTTCCACCTTGTGATGTCATGAAGTGGTAGTTTTCAAGTGAACAGCTGCTTTTTACCTTTTTTGTTCAGTAGAGATTGGCGTTTCCCCAGCTGTAATGTTCCAAACGATTCTAGTGAAGGTGTATGGAGTTTAAAAACACAGTGGAGCGCTTCCCGTATCACCGTATGACCTTACAAGGTGCAAGAGAGCGTTTTCCGTTTGAGAACTCAGTCTAAATACGCAGGGTTTGTGTGTTTTAAACATGTGCGAATGAAACAAAACACAACTCCAGGTTTGTTTGCGATGAGAAAACAACATAACACAGATCGGTAAATTTCGTGACGCGGCCCCTTTTGAACTCTGCGATCGTGATTAGATTTCCAATTGCTGTTTTGATCACTGGATTCCGTTCAAAGTTCACCGTTTTAAACACGTCCAGAAGAACTGACAAAAAGAAATGGGCCATGAACTGAAAAACGAACACGAGAACCGCATTTCAGGACATGTTTGTGCAGCTCTAAACTACAGGGTTACCAGGTTTACGCAGAATAAGACGGGAGATTTTATTGTTTGTGGAAGAAATTATGGTTCTTAAAAAAAAAATAGCAGTGTTTTCTGGTGGTCTTCGCTGGCCTGTTGGTGTACTTTTAGGGTTGCGAGATAAATCACAATCAAATCAAAGTAACAATTTGAATGGGCACAATTAGCAAAACCGCGAAGCCTGCAGTTTTTGAAGTACCATCATTTCCTGCACAAACAACATAACATCCCATCTTATTCTGCGTAAAAATTGCTAACCCTGTAGTTTAGATCTGTACAAACACGCTCTGAAATGTGATTCTTCCCTTGGACGTGTTTAAAGGGTATGTATTACGTTGTTTTCTGATTTGTTATAATGTTGTTTCCTCATCACAAACTTTACCTGGAGTTGTGTTTTGTTTCATTCACGCATGTTTAAAACGCAAATCCTGCATATTTAGGCTGAGTTTATTTCTCAAACAGAAAACGCTCTGTTCCACCTTGTGATGTCATGTGGTAGGGCTGCTCGATTATTGAAAAAATCATTATTGCGATTATTTTGGTCAATATTGAAATCACTTATTATACTGATTATTCAAACGATTATTTTTTTAGTTACAACAATGCATTTATTTGGCATTTCAACCCACTTTGTTATTGATAATTTACGCAAAACTTTAAAATTGAAAATAGAGGCTACAAATATGAACCTTAAAGCAGTTTTGTGATGTATAAAACATAAAATGAATAAAAAATATACTTTGAACATCAAATAAGGCATAAAAACATAAATTTATCCAAAATAAACTCTATATCCAACTGTTCTACAATCTCTATATATTAAAAAAATAAAATAAATATACTTATTTATATAAAAAATATCCCAAAATAAACTTTGTTAAGCTTTAAATCGTTTCAACTCGATTATATGAGTTTGGAGATCGACCAAAATTCGATTAATTGCACAGTCTTATCATGTGGTTATACAGGAAGTGCTCCACTGTGTTTTTAAACTCCATACAGCTTCACTAGAATTATTTGGATCGTTTCAGAATTTCCAATCTCTACTGAACTAAACGTTAAAAAACTTGCTATTAACTCAAACTACCTCTTCATGACATCACAAGGTGGAACAGAGCATTTTGAGACGCCATTTTAGACAGACTAATAATAAAGAATTATTCAGACAAGTGTGAATGAAACAAAACACAACTCCAGGTTTGTTTTTGACGAGGTACCAACATTATAACATGTCTTAAAGTTGCACTACGTAATTTTTCTGGTACGAGTTCAGTTTCCCTGGAATGTACCACAGTTAGGGGTGTGCAAAAATATCAAAATATTGACTTATCGTATCATTTAATGTGATGATGTATCGATATCGTGGGCTACTGTATCGATACATCGCCAAGGGTATTTTTTGTTATGTTTTATTCAATTATTTTGTTACAACGCAACAGTTTTGTTGCTTGTTTAGAGGAAGGAAACTGGTTCTTGCAACACATTTGACATTTTTACTGTTTTGATGATTGAAATGGGCGTGTTTCATATTCACTTTGCACAACTTTGCATTTTGGCAGTTTAACTTTAGGACTTTGGTATCACAGACATGATTTAGTCTTTATTTTTTATTGAACTGTACCAAATCGATTTGAAATATATCGTATTGAATTGAAAGTGCACTGTATCGAGATATGTATCGTATCGGCAACTTCTTAATGATATCCAACCCCAACCACAGTATGGCATTAAACTTGATTATTAAGTAATTATCTTGAAAAATATGCTTTCTGTTGTTAGTGGGCCCACCTCTCCACAAATCTGACCTGTAAATTGACGTGGTGCTTGTCTCCATGGAAATAGCCAAGTTTAATATCATACTGTGAAAAATTCCCGCCAAAGCAACAACATCTCCATGGTGACGGACGCTCCACCCCAAAAAAATTACACATTGCACCTTTTATAAGAGACAAGAGACAACAAACTGTAGGACCTTTTTTTAAAATGCGAAAACTCGCAATTAAGAACCGAAATATCGTGATATCGTATCGTCAAAAGTCTCACAATAATATCGTGGGCTGTCACAATATATCGAATCACAAGTTCCTTTGCTTAAATACATGGTTTTATAGTAGGAACAGCTTATAAACATCGGGAACTACATATCCCATGATTCATTTCAGTGCAAACAACATGAAGAAATATGTTTTTTACTTGAATTCTTGGGATTATGACATAAATAATTCACACCAAATTCTTGTCAAGGTATTTTAAAAAGCAAAAAAAAAGTGTCCCATCTACAATTATATTAACCTCTTTAAAATATCGCAATAAATATCGTACCGTGAGATGCATATCGTGATAATATCGTACCGAGACATTTGGATCTCTTTACATCCCTAGTAATTTGTGAAGAAAAGTTGAAAAATTATGTTGAAAATGACAGAAAGTAGAGAGTTCTGTATTGATAAGATCACAGAATTCTCTCCAAACATTCGGCATAATTTACGCAAAAACATTTTTCTGAGACTTTAAACATGATTTCACCAAAATACCGTATTTTCCGGTCTATTAGGTGCGTTCTTAAGCCTCCAACCACATCAAAAAATGACTGCGCGCCCCACAATCCAGAGCGCCCTATACACGAATCCACTCGGGTGTCCCAGCACGACTTCAGTAAACTACAAACGAGGAACGAACCGAAAAAGGGAGTGCAATGTGCCACTTCTAGACACAACTGAACAACTGAGTCACTGCGAACACGCCGACAATCCAGCGGTCCCAGACAGCACCCTCCCTACACGCCACAACTAATGAACAAAGCCCAGAGTCACCGTGAACGCGCCAAACAAAGTCCCACTGACCCGTCGAACTGTTGTGTTTCATTTAAAGTCCGGTGCGGTTTATTTGTGAAAAAAAGTTCGAAAATAGACCATTCAATGACAGTGCGTCTTATAATCCAGAGCGCCTAATAGTGCGGAAAATACGATAAAAGTGTGATGTCTTGATTTCCAAACAAGAAGTGCATTTTAAACCTAAAAAACGGCCAATAAACATCGTACCGGGGAATGCATATTGTGATAATATCGTACCGTGAGCTCTAGTCGTCAAACCCTCTGAACTGGACTCTAGCTTTGCCCTTCGAAAGTGCTACAGTTTTGGTGGAGGGTACAGCTCTGTTCACATGCAGGAGCGGAGGAGGATCTGATAAAACATGACACAACAGACACTCACACACCCAAGTACGCATGTTGTTAATGAATAACTCCTCACTATCTGTTTGAGGTCAAAGTTTGTGTTTTAAAGGAATTACACTGTACTGTTCTGGCTGCTAGATAATAGGTCAAGACCAGGTACTGGACATGCGTGTGGACTTAAATGCAAGATATTTACCAAAAAATACTCTTGGAGATATATCTATACAGCAGCCCATGATATCGATACTGTATCATCATGTTAAACTATGATATTTTGATATTTTTGCACATCCCAATTGTGAACCCAATCCCATATTTCATCTCGTATTGTGGAAATTGTGTCTTGGCCCATTTTTATTTATTTACTTAGAGCAAAATGTTTTGTTCAGTTTTAATTCTTTATTTCTTAAATTTTTTATTATTATTATAATTTTTTTTTTTTACAAATTCTAACTGCTTACTGCTTATGAGATGAGAATAATTCTGAAATGCAAACAAAATCAAGTATTTTTTTGTTTTGTTTTGTGCTGCACAGCGATGATAAAATGAAGATGACAAATAGGTAAATTGCTAAAATTTGGTCACACCAGTCCTAAAATGGGGAAACAGGGGCAGATTTTTTACATTCAAATAGTCTCTTATTCAGAAACTAGAGGGACTATTGAAATAAGTAAAGTATCAGAATGTAGGAAAGAGTTACACTCCAACAGGGTCAAGTTAAACCTGTGATATTCTTTCAAGTTGTTGACAAAAAATTTAAAAACTCATGTCGGTAACAGAGGGAATGAAATATGCAGCACTTTTTGGGCAGTAAATACAAACAGTGATAACTCTTGGTTCTCACTTACATATCCTTAACAAACTGGTTTGAATATTTGCTTCATATAGTTTTCTACCATATGGAACAAGATTAGGTTGAAAAACCTCTTACTTTTTGACTCATGAGATTTTTTTTATAAACAAAGGTCATGGTAACGGAGGGAAAAGTAACGGAGGAAAAATTGTGCAAACAAGTAGAAGGTGCAGGATTTTACATAATTTGTCAGATTTTTTCTTCCGAAAACTTTAATATTACTTCAAAATGAAAGGAAACAGTCCTTCCAAGCAAATTTTTATCATTTTAAATAAATTTTTTTGGGGAAAAATCATGTACCTTCATCAACAGTTCAAAGATGGAATAACACATGATATGATGAAATACATCCATTTATTTACATGATTTGCAGGTCTTTGAAATTTGAGCGAAGAACTCATCTTAAATATGTAAGATTTATGTGTTAAACATGTGTGAATGAAACAAAACACATCTCAAGGTCTGTTTGTGACGAGGAAACGACATTATAACACAGATCCGAAAATGGCTTAATACAGGCGCTTTAATGTTCTAACAAACACTTCTCTGCCTCGTATCGAACTGACAGTTTTATTTCTCAGTTAGAGAGCACTTCCTGGCTTGTTTTCCAGCACGTTGCATCCCTCATCCAGACTTATTGACGGCCGTATCAACTTCCATTTGACTGCACCCCTGTGGTTAAAGGCTACGCCAGTCGAATAGCTTATGTGTCTTTGTATGGCCTCCGCTGGCTCGATATTTCATTTGGGCGATGGCGAATCAATAGGCCGATGGGGGCCCGGAGAAAGTACGCACTTTGGTCCGTGCGGGTTCCCGTAGTTATTGTTTGTGTCCCCCGTGAGAGTAGTGACGGGCGAGAAGAAAGGTGTCGTATATTTTGCTGCGTGATACAATGTGGTGAATGTGCAATTTTAAAGGTAATATTAATATTTCTAGTGGAAATCCATCATCTGCTTGTCTCCATGGAAATTTTGTTGCTTTGTCTAGAATGTTCCGCAGTATAGATTAAACTTTGGGAGAATAGAAGCTTAAGTCAGATCTGTGGAGAGTCGGAGAAGGAGTTCATAGAAGGAATGATTGTATTTTTGAGCATTTTTGAGAAACACCCGTAATTAATAAATTCTAATCTAGACGGATGTGTTTAATGTCATACCACGGAACATTCCAGACAAAAGCAGTAACATCTCCATGGAGACAAGTAAGTAGCGGACCTTCCTCGAGAAAAGTTGCGCAGTTCATGTTTGATGATGATGATGAAAATGATGATTTTACATTTTTATTTAAATTTTTATTATTTTTTTTATTGTTTTATTTTTTTATTGTTTTATTTTTATTATGATTTTTATGATTTTTATTATTTTTTATACATTTATTTTATTTTATTTATTTATTTTTTATTAAAGACATCAGAATATAACATTTAACAAAATACAATAATCATCTTAAAAACAAAACACAAAAACATAGAGCAACACTCACAACAAATACAAAACAACTAAAACTTTTTCCTCATTTTTAAAAATAAACATTAGTCACTATCCTTAACGAATATTATTTTCACCATCATCACTTCATCATAAAGAAATCTTGATTTTGTTTGAATTTCAGATTTATTCTCATCTCATAAGCAGAAATAAAGTTAGAATTTGTAAAAAATAGAATTAAAACTGTTAACCAAACATCTTGCTCTAAGTAAATAAATAAAGATGGGACAAGACACGAGTTTCACAAGACGAGACGGGATATGGGATTTACTAAATTATTTCGTTACAGTGCTACAGTTTATCTGACATATTTGACGTTTTCACTGCTTTGATGACTAAAATGTTTGTGTTTCATATTAACGTTGCACAAGAAGTGGTTTAACAAAGACTTTTAGAATCACAACCATGATTTATCGATTATTTTTTATTGAACTGTATCGAATCAGTTTGAAATATATCGTATCGAACTGAAAGTGCACTGTATTGAGATGTGTATCGTATCGGCAAATTCTTAATGATACTCGGCCCTAATCCTAAAGCACGAGGCAAACGAGATTTTAACATGAATCCTAATATATAAAGTTGACCGTTCAGTTTCCAATTTTTTTTTATTTCTTTGGAAACAAAAATATGATAATCATTCTAGTACTTATTTTGGAACTGTAAAATAAGTAACTCACCAATACTTAACCCTTTTCCGTCCAATCCAAATGTAAACACATATGCGGCAATTTAGTCTCTCGAGATCTTGCAGCGTCCCTATAAATAAACTATAAAAGAAACTAAACACATGATTTCACTGGAATCAAGATGAATATTGTGAATTCATGCGCTGACATTTGGCACAGCGGATGGAAATTAGCCTTCAGCTCCAATCCGTCTGCCAAAGAGTCTGACAAAATACAACTGCTTAAATTAAAAATTATTCTCAACAGTCGAAGCGAAGTTAAAATGAATTGTACATACTGTTTAACTGAGACGGGGGTCAGGCAAACTTTTCTGGTACGGAGTCTGAGTAAGATCTTGATTTTAATGGCGCGTTGTGTAACTTTTCCGGTGGAGGGTCTGCCTACGTTTTTGTTTCCATGACCAAGGCTGGGTATCGTTAAGAAGTTGCCGATACGATACATACCTCGATACATAGGCCACGATACAAAACATATCTCAATACAGTGCACTTTCAGTTCGATACAATCCATGCATCCCAAATTTCGGACTTCCGGTCATCGCGCAATGCATACTGGGAAGGATTCTCTGAAAAAGTGAGCATCAAATCGCCATGTTTGATTTGTCAAAGCCGATCTTTTCAAGACTTTTGAACCATATCGCTTTTGTTTCTGGTTCTGATATCGTCATATTTTAGTTTTGGGATTCGGACATCGTAATTGTGTGGTTGTTGGATGTTCTAACAGCGGAAAACGGGCTTCGGAAGTTTGCGAACTGCGTAAACGCAAAAGGGAATCGGATCTGTGTGACTGCAAACCTCTGTTCAAACTGTTTCCCTTCCCAACGGAATTGAAAAATAGTGAAAGGCGAAGTCGATGGGCAGAATTGATAAACCTTTGGCTGCCTAAGAAATCATCCCGAGTTTGCAGTGAACATTTTTGTATGTGGAGCGCGATGACCGGAAGTCCAAAATTCAGGATGCATGCATTCAGTTACAAAAATGGCTAAATCGTGACTGTGATACCAAAAGTCTTTGTTAAACCACTTCTTGGGGCAAAGTTAATATGAAACACAAACATTTTAATCATCAAAACAGTGAAATTGTGTCGCATAAATGATTTTCCTTCCTCTAAACAAGCAACAAAACTGTAGCGCTGTAACAAAATAATTTTGTAAAACATCTCCAAAAATACATCGATACAGGAGCCCACAATTTCGATACGGTATCATCACATTAAACGATACCATTTATCAATATTTCAGTATTTTTGCACACCCCTATCCATGACGATGTAATTATTTGGCTTGTTTCCATGGAGATAGTTCAGTTTAATACCGTACTTTGAAACATTCCAAGCAGAGGATGGCCCGGTGACTGTACAGGCGTGCATGTTCTTTGAGCAATAAAAACACCCATAACTGAATTGAATGGTAGATGGACAAGTTTAATGGCACACTGTGAAATATTCCAGACAAATTAATACAATCTCTCTACCCGAAAAGTTACTCAATGCGGCTTTTTAAATCTCTCTGTTCTCAGACACGAGGTAAACGTGTTCAAATCAAATATAGCTTTTACAAGGGATGTGGGATGTGACAATAACTGAAATATCGTGATATCGTATCGTCAAAAGTCTCACAATAATACCGTGGGCTGTCACAATATATCAGATCACAAGTTCCTTTGTGTAAATGCGTGGTTTTAGAGTAGTAACAGCTTATAAACATCGAAAACTACATATCCCATGATTCATTTCAGCGCAGAAAACATGAAGAAATATGTTTTTTACTTGAATTATTAGGATTATAATAATAATTCACACCAAAGTCTTGTAAAGGTATTTTAAAAGCAAAAAAGGGTCAAATCTACAATTTTATATATCAAAATATCGCAATAAATATCGTACCGTGAGATTTCGGTATCGTTACCTCTTTAGCTTTTACTAAAAACTCTAATGCTGATTTATTCTTAATTACTTAAAACTCTGCACGTGATATCCCGTTTATTTGTGTCATAATTTGGTGTTTTGGTTCTCGAGACAATTCTCCAGTTAGAAAGCAAAATCTGTTTCATTTGCATCTCTCAGTCTGGTTGCCAAATCCAAAACTCAAATCCAGTTTGGTTTAAACCTTAAGGCACTGGCAGCACGGGTTCATTCGTGATTGTGTTGTGATTTCACTGCGAATTTCTCTGATCTGGCGGAGATTTAAAAAACTTATCAGGTTATTCATCTTGTTTTCAGATTTATTATTTACTTGGTAGTTCTGAGACTGCTTAATTCTAGTCTAGAGGTCGTTTATTTTAAGATAACTTGTCAAGTAAAATGATCTTGCTGCATGGACAGATAATTTCACTACTTTTAAATCATTTTCTGATAGATTTGAGTGTTTATATTTAAAATTTTGGCTCAGGCTGTGCAATTAATCAAATTTTGATCGCAATTTTGAATTGTGCGTCAAACAATCTCCAAGTTCATAATCAAGATGAAACGATTTAAAGCTTAACAGAGTTTATTTTGGGATATTTTTTTATATTAATAAGTGTATTTATTTTATTTTTTAAACATAGAGATTGTAGAACAGCTGGATATATAGTTTATTTTGGATACATTTATGTTTTTTTATTCAATTTTATTCATTTTATACATCGCAAAACGGCTCTAAGGTTCATATTTGTAGCCTATATTTATTTTCAATTTGACAGTTTTGCCTAAATTATCAATAAGTGAGTTTTTTTGAGAGAGAAATGCTGAATAAATGTAAATGTAACTAAAAAATAATCGCGATTTCAATATTGACCAAAATAATCGTGATAATTGAGCAGCCCAAATTTTAGCCAAGCTTTTTTGCATTGTGTGTAAAATACAAAGAGGTTACATACAGTTCCTTTTATGCCGTGCCTTGAATGTCCCACAGTGTGGCATTAAAGAGATCTATCACTTTTTACATATTCTTTGTTTGAGTCGCTTTTCTGCAGCCAGGTGTTCACTGTCAGGTTTCGGACAACACATTTTCTCCCAGGGAACAAAAAAGCAGATTTCAACCACACCTTTTAATAACATCTCGACAATGTAATGGTCCATAGTTCCCATAGTGCCACGCTGTCTTTGTGACGGCGCGGGCAGGTTGGGGAGGTGAGGGGGGAGGCGAGGGACCTGGCGGGGGTTCGGCTCCACTCTAATCCGGGTGATTATTAGCGAGGGGACGCGCACACGAGCACGCCATTACCACCGGGATTTGCCACTGGCGTCAGACGGGACTCCTGCCAGCGCCCGGGTCAGAGGTGAGCCGCTGCACAGATATCACCCAGGAACCAGAAAAACAGAGGAAGGATGGGGGGGGGGGGGGTCTGTGCATTGTTAATGTTTTGCAAGGGTAGTTTTGCATCGCTTTACTAAGTCCAGGTTTCTAACGAGACTGTCTGGCTCTGGTCGCGAAGTGTGACTTTCGTTTCGCGTTTTCATTTCACGTCTTTTTCTTTTATTGAGGTCGTCGAGGTGGTTGTGGTGTTCAGACAGTTTCGTGCTTTTTTTTTTTTTTTTTTACGCCAGGTGCCCTTCCTGTTCAAACTTTTTACTGGTTTGGACGTGAGACGGTGTTTATTTCAGGGTTCCCACGGTCATGGAAATCCTGGAAAAGGCACGGAAATTGAAAATGTCAATTTCCACGCCTGGAAAATCCGTGTATCATTTTGTTCGTTTGTTTCAAAATAAAAACAAAAATATGAAAATGAAAAATCAGCTGTTTTCTTCATTATTTGTCTCCAAAACCAAAATGAAAAAACTGATAAGGGTTTGTTTTTTCAGATTTTGATTTTGTGTTTAAATGAATAATGGAAAAAATTGAACCAAGACTAAACCAGAATTAAACCAGAATTAAACCAGAATTAAACCAGAATTAAACAGACAGAGACCGGGGACAGAGACCGGGGACAGAGACCGGGGACAGAGACCGGGGACAGAGACCGGGGACAGAGACCGGGGACAGAGACCGGGGACAGAGACCGGGGACAGAGACCGGGGACAGAGACCGGGGACAGTCCTGATTTAGTCCTGGTTCAGTCTGTATGCGACGCAAAAGTCCGACATTGCAGTTTAAGTCACGTAAACGGGCTGTTATCCGTTTTTTTTTTTTTTTTTTTTAATTCATTTAAACACAGAATCGAAAACTGAAAAAATGAATCATTATCCGTTTTTTCATTTTGGTTTTATATTGAAAAACGAATGAATGAATGATACACAGATTCTGGAAAAGTCATGGAATTTTAGTATCTTTCACGCAACTACAGCGTTCTGTTAAGTTCTCATACTGTGATTATTTCTGAACGTTTGCGCCTTTTGTTTAAAAGAGATGACAAAAAACTGCACTGACAGTATTTTGAATGTTAAAAAAAAAAAAGGGTTAACATTTCATATTTAGCCCTAAAAGTCTGATCAATTCTACACATGTAGGTGCCGTAAAGTCATGGAAAATTCACTTTAGGCCATGAAAAAGTCATGGAAAAGTTTTGAAATGAGTGGGAACCCTGACTATAATAATTTACGTCATGTATAGCTCTTGTTTGCATTATTTAATCACGTAAATTCTGTGCACCATTTGGTCTGGAACAAAAGGAGGAGATCAAAAGTTCATCCGTTTTCTCACCGTTTTCATGTGAGCACAGTTTGGAAAAAGTTTTGAAATTTTTGTCAGCGGAAAAAGAGCGGGAACCCTGATATTTAATTCATTCATTTTTATTGCTGCAGTTTTGTTCTATCAAAGCGTCGTCGTATTTTGTACAACGTCAATAAACTCTAATCATAAAGAATAACCACAGGGAAGTGAGGAAACTGTCTTGCCCAGGGGCACAACAATAGTTTGAGTTTTGGCGAGTTGTAAACTGGCAAAAGCTGAACCCTCTGGATCCAGAATCACACGAAACTTGCGGCTGTTTCTTAGTCATGACAGCTGAGTTGAAACTTTTGCAATCGTCAACATTTTTTCCCAATGATGCTTTTGGAAATTATCGGTGATGTCATAGTTTGCTCGTCTCTTTCCCTTTTTATATTCGCTTATCTGCACAACAACTTTATAGAGGTTGTACATCACCTGAAGGATTCCATGGAAAGAGAAAGTTAAAACTAGAGATGGATTGATACTGTTTGGCCAATTATTGATTTGTCCCTTTTTAGCGTATCAGCTCTCTGCCTTAAATCTCCAAGCACAAGCCGATGTTTTGTTTGGGCCAACAAGCTGCCTAAAGAATACACACAAAGCTATATTATAACACTTAAAGATGCATTATGTCACTTTTCGCTTTGTCTTGTTGATTCACAGTATGGCATTAAACCTTTCCGTCTTCATGTAGACCAAACCAGACCAAGTTATGGGTCAAAACTGTGGAGAGGTGACCCCACTTGGGTGTTTTTGCGCTATAAAACCACCTGTAATTGAATAAATGTAAGGTTAGAGCTGTTTAATGTCATACCGTGGAACATTCCAGACAGAGCAATGACATATCCATAGAAACAAGCAGGTGACGGACCCCCAACCAAGAAGTCTGCTTTCTTGTAAGTTTATGGTAAAACAGGGCTGTAGTTGAGATTGTCATCACTTTAAATGGCATAATTTGGTGAAAATAATCAAATTCAGTCCTACGCATCAGCCCAAAAATATCAACAGAGCTTATTGACCATTGGTGTCTCTGAATGTTAAATAATCGGCCATGAAAATACCCATATCACTCGATTTCTACTTAAAACCGTACTTTTTTCGTGGACAAGGTTTATGCCATACTGTAGCCAGGCTGGCACCGCCTACTGTCTCTGCTCAATTTCATTTCTCTCCAGCGACTAGGTCAGGATTCGGAATACACTACATGATTTGCACCAGCCAATCAGTGAAGAGCTGTGAAGCCATGACGTCAAACTCAAGCGTCTGTCTGGGTCCCTTTTGTGGTACAACACAACAGTAAAGAAAACGATCGAGATGGATGTAGACGAAGACATACACAAAGAGTTGGCAATGATTCCCGAGATTGAGGATTTAAAGCTGGAAAAAATTCACCAAGAGAATGTTTGGTAAATTTTATCAAGAGGAAAGACGTTATTGCCCTTCTTCCTACGAGATTTGGCACATTACATACGTCACGACCAAATAGAAGCGATTGGTTAAATAAAAAAAAGTACCCGCCTACCGTCAAGCAAACAAATCCTAATGCTGCGAGGTCAGACGGTTTCCACGAAGTGCAAACCGTCACTATAACCAAAGGACCCACATATTCATGAAAATGAGCCAAGTAAGAGTCAAGTTTGTGGAGATGCAAGCCCACTCACAGTAAGGATGCATGTTTTTCATCGCAGTAAGCTCAACCAGTATAAAAAAAACATGTCTTTTATTATTTTAGTCTATTGTTCGGGTAAAAGGTTACACACTCAGATTCGAAAACCTTGTTAGAAAACGGTATGAGGAGATCTAGTTCGCGGCCCGCTCGGCCCATTTCTTTTTAAAGCCCTTTTCCTCTCACGCAGACAGGAATATTTTCTTAAACTTCGGGTGAAAAATATTTGTCTTCGAACTGTGTGTGCTGCTGAAAGGGCACAGAAGAGGCCAGCCCTACACAAAGGCAGGAAGGCATGTAAAAACACTACGCATTCGGAGTCTCTGAATGCACCACGGGTCTGTTCGGGGTACGGCCGTGGTGCTGTGGAGGTTGTGATGTGCAGAGACAGCTTTGGGACACTGGGGGGTGTGAGAGTGGAGCAGATATCAGGAAATAAAGGACAATCGCAGAAATGAAGGATGTACCAAGGCTTCAGTGTTGGAAATGTTGTGTCCTGAAGTGGAAATTATTTTGCGAACCTAATACAAAATACAATGAAATGACTTTTATAGCGTTGGCCAACTTGAAAAGACTGGAAATATAGGACTTTTAAATCATAAATTAAGTAAAACTGACTATTGTGAGCTTTTAGTTGCGTTGTAAACATCTAAAACAGACCTGAAATTGTTTGAGTAATCCTTTATTATTAGTCTGTCTACATCTCCAAAGCTCAAAATGCTCTGTTCCACCTTGTGATGTCATAAAGCTATCATGATGTAGCCTTGTAGTTTTCTTGTTAACAGCTCCTTTTACCTTTTTTATTTTATTAAAGACTGGCAATTCCAGAGCTGAAATCCTCTAGTGAAGGTGTAAGGAGTTTAAAATTTAAGGAATGACTTTTTCTCTTCGACTGTTGTTCCAAAAACCATTAAAATGTCAACAAAGCTGTCAAATAAAATGAAAATGTGAGGTTGAAACTGGAAACTGAATCACATAATTTACGTATAAGGAGTTGCGGTCAAATCTTATCTTGTCTCATTCTTGTCAACCAGATCTCGTATTTTGCGGAAGTTGTGTCTTGATGGATTTGTGGTGAGCATTTTTGTCTCGCAGTAAGAACGTTCAGAGGTCATTTTTTTTCTTGGTTTGCCAAACAAGTTAGCCTAGTGAGGGCAGGGCTTTCATAGAAGACACAATCTCACACCACAAGATCTTGCGAGATAAAATTGCCATTTGTGTGCCAAATTATGCAAACTCGAAAAGTTAGTTTGTGAATTTTGAGCAGCTGTACTTCATAAAATCTGTTCTACAATAACTGCAAAACTATAAAATAAACTAATAAAAAATGATGAGGCCAAAACTGTTTATAAAACCACAGAATCTAAGAGTTATAAAGGACCAATTAACTCATGCTGTGTTGAAAGCCAGAGAATAAAAAAGGGTCTTAACGATAATTCTGTGTTGTAACAATAATCTGATCTATGCATGTAACCTACTGATCAGATCCTTACATTTAGACTATATTACAATTACACTAGATTGATTTATTTATATATACTCTACAGTTTGGACTCACACACAATGTTTTTTTAATGTATTTATTTTCAGGCAAGTAAGATATTTACATTTTTATCCAATGGAGCATGTAATATTAATGAAATCAAAATAAAGAAAGAAAAAAAAATTTGCCCAAAAAGGAGTGGGAAGAAGATAATTTTATTTTTTTAATCTCACCCTCCTCTTCTTATTTAACATGACCTTTCCTTTCCTACTTACACACGCAGACAGTGAGTCACTGTTAAAGCTTGTTGACATAACTTCATCAAATTACAGTAACACAGAAGCATACCAACAATGGAAACTTTCTACATTTAATGAAGTAAAATATATAGAATTATGTAGCAAAGAAAAAAAAAAAAAAAAAAAAAAATAAACTAATTAATTAATTAAATAAATAAATAATAATAAATAAGTTGTATTATTATTATTATTATTATTATTATTATTACTTATTGTTTTTATTATTGTTTTATTTTATTTTATTAATATTATTGTTTATTTTTTGTATTATTAATTAGTATTATTTATTATTATTATTTATTTATTTATTTTTTATTTAACTTTTTATTTACAAAATAATTCCATATATCTTGCTTCATATATTTCACGTTTTCTGTATTCATATAAAATGTAGAAAGCGCTAAGAAACAATAAACAAAACACTGAATGAGAGCGGGTGAGTCCAAACTTTTGACTGGAGCTGTTCAAACACACACGAGCAGTCAAAACTTTGGACACACCCTCTCATTCAGTGTTTTGTTTCTGTTTCCTTGACTGGCAGCGTACATTTGTTTAAACCGAGCCCGAGCAATTATATTATTCATAACGTCGGCGAACTTTGACCCCGGTGAACTTTTGACCTGACTTACGTCGAACAATTGGAGCATTTGAAAATTACGTGTCTGTTGTAAAGTGTCTACCTGCCTCGGGTTATGATGATGCATGCGTTCTCTGGAATTACAAGTTGTAGATATTTGGTTTGCATACTTCCCGTAAACTACGACTGATGACACAGTAGTAATGACACATGGCCGGCCAGCGTGTCGCAGCAAGTTGGGACGTAAACCAGTGTCTTGTGACCAGGCACGTCGACAGAAACCCCTCATGTATCATATAAAATAATAGAAAGAGGGTCAAATTCTGGGCCCCAGTCTGTTGTGCAAGTGGGACTGGCTACTGTTTTTCTAGAAGCTTTGTCAAACGTATTAAAAATCGGATACTTATCGAAACTAGATTTGAGCAGTTATTGATACTGAACATTCACAGGAGCGAAATAAACTGTTGTTATCAGCTTTAGAGTAATCTTGGGTAAATCTAGGGGTATCGGCAATTAAGAAGTTGCCGATACGATTCATACCACGATACAGCGAGATTTCAATTCGATATATTTCTAATCAATTCGATACAGTTCACTAAAAATAATGGCGAAATCATGTCTGTGATACTAAAAGTCGTTAATTTGTTAAAGCTGTTAAACCATTTCTTGTACAAAGTCAATATGAGACATGCACATTTTAATCATCAAAACAGTGAAAATGTCAAATGTGTCGCATAAATGAGTTTCCTTCCTCTAAACAAGCAACAAAACTGTAGCACTGTAACAAAATAATTTAGTAAAATTTACCAAAAATACTCTTAGCGATATATCGATACAGCAGCCCATGATATCGATACTGTATCACCACATTGAACCAGGGGTGTCAAACTGAAATTCACACGCTGCCAAAATTAAAAACTGGGACTAAATCGTGGGCAAAACAAAATATTTATTGAAATTTTAACAACATCTGCATGTTTTCTCTTCGAGATATTTTCGGGATATGTAATTTTGACCCATTTCTTATTGAAATAAATGTTTAGTTTTGCTTAAACATTGAATCTAGAACAAGCATAATATAAAATAACATTTTAAATAAATAATGTCTCTATAGCCTATCTGTGTGCGGCGAGCAGCTCTAATACATATTTAATATGATCTCGTGGGCCAAATATAATTATGAGCCTGACGTGTCCGCATTAAACAATACAATATTTTTGCACACTCCTAATCTTTGTTGAAAGTGTGAAATATCTATATATATTGTGATACTACATTTGGTACTAGGGTATTGTTATCATGAGCTGCTGTACCGATATATCTTTAAGAGTATTTTTTGGTATCTTTTAGCATTTTTTGTGTTTTTAAGTGACATTTTTTAGTGGACGGAAACTTGTTTTTGCAGTACACTTGCCATAGTCACAGTTTTGAAGATTAAAATAGATGCAGTTCATTATAACTTTGCACAAGAAGTGATTTAGCAAAGAAATATCAGGTGCAGTATATCAATTATAACATGTATCGCCATAATGTGATAATATCGTATCGAATCTTGAGTGACCAGTAGAGTAGAAGAAGTCAGAGTTTGAAATTTTTGTCTTTTGTCTTTCTTGTTGGATTTCTTGGTTAATTTTACTAATCTTTTCCTGAGTAATGTGCTCATAATAGCTGCTTCTGCTTGAATCATTAGCCAAAGTTTGCTACGCTTTTTTTTTTTTTTTTTTTTTCAAAGTTTCTTCAAATATTCCCAAATCGCCTCTTTCTTAAATTGCCTCTTCTTGCTGAATCGGGCTTTTTACAGTCATAAACATTGGATTCACCGTTCAATATCTTCTAAGAGCTTCATTTCTGAATGAAAAATGCATCAAAAGCGGTTCTGTGAAATGATTTGAAACGTGAAAATTCCATCGGCGTCTTCGGAGATCTTTGGCGCTGGTACACGCGTGCTTGTTATGCCAGTGGAAATCTATGCACACATGCCAAAGAGTCTGGCGAAGTACGGCTCGGATTCAACGTATTTCTGAAGTGCTCTTGAACAGCCAAAGCAAAGTTTAAATGAAGGATTCAATTACTGTGTTTCAAATGACATCACTAGTTTCCATCGTGTTTAATTGAATTACTGTGACTTTCATGATGTGGTTGTATATTTGTACTTGTGTAATGGATTTAGTCATTGAGGATCAGTGGTGGAACAGAACGAATTAAAAGTAGTAAAGCACTGTACTTCAATATACATTTTAGGTATTTGTATTTTACTTAAGTGCATTTTAAAACGGGTACTTTTTACTTTTACTTCACTACATTTGAGAGCAGATTTACTTTCTATCCCACTGCATTTTTGAACTGGACTGAAAAGTAAAATTATTATTTTTGTATTATTGTCTGAGTCCTACTGAAAATACTGAGGGTTTATTTATTTAACAGGGTCACAGGTTTATAAAACAAATAAAAACAGCTAGAAAAAAACTATCGATTCAGTTGTTTGGGTTAAACAAAATTCAGTGCAAATGTGTATCAAAATCAAAAACATTTGAAGCCCTGTTAGATCTCAAAATACACACAAAATACTTTTAATTTTTACTCTTTAAACACATTTTTAAACCAGTAGTTTTACTTAAGTAGATTTTAATGTGATACTTTTACTTGCACTTGAATATTTATTTTTTTGCTCCAGTATCTGTACTTTTACTCAAGTAGGAAAAATTAGTAATTCTTTGATCACTGTTAAAGTTTCATTAAATAACTTTTCTAGTGTAGCGTTTGTCAATTTTTATAGTTTTACAGTACGGGCCTGTTTGAGTTTGATTTTTAACAAAAAGGTGAGAGCGACTAACTGTAAAACTGTTGGTTAATGTTAACTTGTAAGGGTGTAACAGTACGTGTATTCGTGCCAAACAGTTTCGGTACGGAATGTTCGGTTCAGTGCAGGGCAAGTGAGTTTGCGCAATTTGTGTTTGTGTTTACATTCCGCCGCGACATGTGCAGCTCCACGGAGGCTTGGCTCTTTAATATTCACAAGGGAACTCGTCTGTGATTGGGGCAGTGTTTCCTGAGGCGCTTTATAGTTAGAGCAGCCGCCTTGACCACGTGAATCCTCGCAAAACTACGGTTGTCGCGACTGATACCTGTGACCTCTGTCTCTAGTGAAAGTGTATTTTTAACCGCTGGAGACATTATAACTGCAGCAGATCTACACTTACTGCAGACAATGTGGACAAAGTTGTTTTTTCTCCTAAAAAATATGAGGATTGAGTAAAACTTCATGCTGGAACTGTTAGTGTTGCGCTTTACTTTTGGAAAAGTTTTGTTTACTGTTTACAAGGATTTTATTTTTATAACAGTGACTCTTTTTCTGCACTTAAATAGTTCATATAGTTTAATTCAAAATGTCTGAAAAACGCAAAATAAATTCATTGTGTTTAGATTATGAAGAGTAGGAGTGGGATTAAATAAGTTTTCTTCTTCCCACTCCTTTTTGGGCAAAATAGTAATAATAATAGTTAATTTTTTTTTTTGTTGTTATTTTTTGTTATTTTCATTTCTATTATGATTTCACTTATGTTATATGTTCCATTGTATATAAATGCAAATCTTTACTTGCCCAAAATAAATGCATAAATTAAAAAAAATAATAATAATATATTTTTTTAGAATATTTCATACATTTGTTGCTTATTTGAGAATATTTTATTTAACTTATTAGTGTTACCAAGCAGTACTTTGCATTTATTTTATTTTCCCGTTTGTATAATGTTAAAACAAGTTATTGGTTTACTAAAAACACAAATAAACAGCAGGCAAATGATTTTCCGTTTTGTTCCCATACTGTACCGAAAATGAACCGAACCGTGACCTTAAAGCCGAGGTACATACCGAACTGTGATTTTTGTGTACCGTTTTTGACTAATTTTATTTGTCAGAGACTTGTTTAACAGCACAAATCATCTCACCTGTAATTCCAGTTAAGTCAGTTCTCTCTGGTCAGATTGTGTGAAAATAAAGCCTGGATTAAAGTCTAAATTACAGTAACAAAGCTTATGACAGAGTAGTGCTTTCAATTTTGTATATTTTTCATATATTTTCATTTGTATATAGCAGCAAATTACCAGTAGGATAAGACATAATACCAATTTTCAATAGCACAATGTCATGTTTTTTTGTTTTTTTCATTATAATTTTTAAAACCCTTTATCGTAGAAAACCGCCGTACGGGAGAACAGCGTTGCAATTTCTTCACAACACTAATTCCCATTCAGATGCACTCTTTTGTGACGCACTATTAACCTGCAATGTGTCACAGAGCCAGAGGCGTCCTGACTATTTTGGAAACACGGCGGAGTAGAGGTTGTTCGGAGAGAGGGAGGGAGGGAGGGAGGGGTTTGGGGTGCGGGATCTCACCCAGGATGGATGGAGCGCGCTGGGGGTCGGGCGTACACGCGGTGACAGCGGCGGAGGTCTGGATGGATGGATGGCGCTCGGAGGGGAGGACAGGTGCGCGTTTGACAGCCGATCAGATGAGAGGGAGATTACAGGTGGCGTGGGGGGGAGGAACGGCGCTGAGAATTTGTCATATACCGCGTAGAGATCTGTCTGGATGTGTCAGGGTGGTCCCATGGGAGACTCTCAGGATTGTAAACACAAAGACAGAGTTTCTTTCAGATCAAAAAAGCTTGGGTGGGTCTTTAAGTGAGCTTTAAGTCGTGTTATAATGTTTTTACCTCATCAAAAACATGTTAGTGTACGAGAAATCTACCTTTTATCTTTTTGTTTAGTAGAGATGGATAATTCTGGGACTGAAATTATCCAAATTAGTCTAGAGGCAGTGAGAGTGGAGCACTTCCTGTACCACCACATGACATCACAAGGTGGACAGAGTTTGTGTGTTTTAAACATGTGTGACCGAAACAAAACACGACTCTACCAGGACTAGACCAGGACCAAAGCAAGTCTAAGCCAGGTCTGAATCAGGACTAAACCAGGACAAAACCAGGACTAAACCAGATTTGAACCAGGTCTAAAGCAGGTCTAAAGCAGGTCTAAAGCAGGTCTAAAGCAGGTCTAAAGCAGGTCTAAAGCAGGTCTGAACCAGGACTAGACCAAGACCAGGTCTGAACCAGGACTGAATTAGGACTAGGCTAGGACTAAACCAGGACAAGACCAGGACAAGACCAGGACTAGACAAGGACCAAAGAAAGTCTGAGCCAGGTCTGAGCCAGGACTGAGCCAGGACTGAACCAGGACTGAACCAGGACTGAACCAGGACTGAACCAGGACTGAATCAGGACTGAACCAGGACTGAATCAGGACTGAACCAGGACTGAATCAGGACTAGACAAGGTCAAAACCAAGACCAGGTCTGAACCAGGACTGAACCAGAACTAGGCTAGGACTAAACCAGGACTAAACCAGGACTAAACCAGGACAAGACCAGGACAAGACCAGGACAAGACCAGGACAAGACCAGGACAAGACCAGGACAAGACCAGGACCAAGGACCAGCAAAGCAAGTCTGAGCCAGGTCTGAGCCAGGTCTGAGCCAGGTCTGAGCCAGGTCTGAGCCAGGACTGAGCCAGGACTGAGCCAGGACTGAGCCAGGACTGAGCCAGGACTGAACCAGGACTGAACCAGGACTGAATCAGGACTAGACAAGGTCAAAACCAAGACCAGGTCTGAACCAGGACTGAACCAGAACTAGGCTAGGACTAAACCAGGACTAGACCTGTCCTGTGACCGGTGCTGGAGACGGCAAGTTAGAACAGAATATGTTCATGATGAGGAAACATTATAACATGGATCGGAAAACTGCCTAATATGGGCCCTTTAAAGGTACATTATGTAACTTTTCTCGTGGACAGTCTGCCACCTGCTTGTCTCCATGGAGATGTTATTGGTTTGCCCAGAATGTTCCACAGAACGGCAATGAAGAGCCCGTATCTGTTTTTTCCCCCAGCAGTATCAGTAAAATTCATCTTGCCTCAGTACTGATATTGTTTCTTGAAGTCAAAATAAGTGTCTAATTAGAAAGCGTTTTATTGTCCGAGAATCAGGAAGTGCACTGTGGGCATGCTAGCTGTTGTTAGTTTTACTGTCACAGCAGAACTCTGCTCCGGTCCAGATAAAACGGTCAGGGAGAATAATTAGGATAAACTTTGGGTCACAGCAAAATGCGCTACTTCTGTTTTTCACATTAGGGGAAAAAAAAAAAGTACAGCGCCTTTAAACTTGTCTGTCTCCATGGAAACAAGCAGGAAGTACAAAGAGGCCAAGTTATAGATCAGATCTGCGCTGGAGCGACTCTGCTAACAGTAAGAATGCATTATTTTGAGGTAAATTTAAGCAATACAAAACCCTTAATGAAAAATGAACTGCTATAGATGCAAGTAAAGCCATACTGCGGATCATTCCAGGCAGTCCAAGCCGTCACATCGTCATTGAGGTTCCACCAGAAAGCCTTTTAGACCTTTAAGACCTAGATACTTTTTTCTACTGACAGTAAAAGAATGTGTGTAAAAAGCTAAAGCTAAACCACAAGAGCGCGGCATGTTTCATATCCTGTTCCTTTTTAAGAAATCAGAAGTGAGATTTTCATCATAACAACTGGCCGGCACCGCAACAAAGAAGTGAGACGCACCAGCTCTAGCCCGATTTGGCGCCGGATCAGTTTTAGCGTGTACGTTTCACAATATTTTTGAGTACGAGTGAGGATCAAATCTAAAGCAGTTACCGTAATGGCCCCATTTCCTTACACGTCTATCAAACCGCAGGATTTACCAAAGCAGCTGCTGCTGTTGTCGTCGTTGTTGCATCACGTGTAAAGTTCAGGTGGGGAGAGGTGGCAGTGTGGTTAGTGGCACAGTGGTTGGCAGGGGCCGTCAGGTGGTTGCGGGTTCAATTCTCTGGATGAGTGAATTGTTAAAGGTCGTATATTACCGTATTTTTCGGAATATAAGCGGCTCCGGAGTTTAAGTCGCACCAGTCAAAAAATGCATAATGAAGAAGAAAAAAACATACATTTCCCCCAAAAAGTGTGACTTATTTTATAAAATCAGAGACCATGAACCAACATTTTATCTTGAAAGGCAAGTTGTAGTAAAAACAATAGAACAGAGAACAACAGACTGTTAACGTCACAAGAGAACAAGTTCAACAAACTCTCCATCTCACTCCAAATCACTAAATCCACTGAATTCTTCATCCTCTGTGTCACTTCTGAGCAACTCCGTGACCTCCGGAGGTAAACAGAGCGCCGCTTCCTCTTCTGCGTCGCTGTCATCAGACTCAGCATCAGTTCCATTTAGAATTATTCCAGTCTTTCTGAATCAGGATGGTTTCAGTGTCACTGAAGTCCAGGCTTTGTCCATCCATCCAGTGACTTTCAGGAAAGTTTCATGGTGCATCCTCTCGGTGTCACAAGTTTCTCGCTCACTCCAGACTTTCTTTCTGCTGCTTGATTATCATTATCGGCTGAATATTTCACTACTTACAGCTTGTAATCTGCAAAATGTTTTTCTTTTTGGTGGCATTTGTGTTCAGTCTTCTTAGTCGTCTTTATAAGTTTGTTTAAATGTAAAATTTTCAGTTGTACAGAAGTAATGGTGCGAACGACTGACATGATACAGACAGGACAGAGGCTCTTTCTGCAGGAGACATGCACAGTAAAGTGAAGTGACAGTGGTACAGGAGGAACAGGAGCAGCAGATACTCACAAGACTAGAGCCTCTCACGCCTGTCAGTGTGAAAATTTTAATATATAAGTCGCAGGAAACACCCAAACCATGAAAAAAGTGTGATTTATAGTCCGAAAAATACGGTACACAAAATTGAGTCTTGTGAGCTTTTAGCCATGTTTTAATGTTATTACCTGCTCAAAACCATATCTGGAGTTGTTTTGTTTCATTCACACATCTGAGTAATCTTGCAGTATTATCTGACTACATTTCCAAAGCTGAAAATGCTCTATTCCACCTTGTGATGTCATGAAGCGGTAGTTTTCACGTTTCACGGCTACCTTTTTATCTTTAGTTCAGTAGAGATCGGCAATTCCAGGGCTGAAATCATCCAAATGATTCTTTTGAAGGTGTATGGAGTTTAAAAACACAGTGGAGCACTTCCTGTATTACCACATGACATCACAAGGTGGATCTTCTTCTTAAATAAACAGCATAGATCAGAAAATAGTGTAATATGGGCCCTTTAAATTGCAAAAGCAGCTATTTTTTTTTTTTTTTTGGCTAATACAATTTCGTCTGCCAATACTCCAAAAAATCTTATCTGAAACTTGATTTGAAAACTTCAAAATTCCAAATCCAATCGCGAAACTTCGAAAATGTCCGCACTTACCGATGACCTCTAGATGAGAAACATAAATAAACGTAAACAAATTCTGGCTGGTGTGTTCCACCTTCCGCAGTAATTGGTTAAAGAGTGGCCCATTACTTTCCCCAAATTAGCGCCCCCATCTGCCGCGCGAGTGCGTTGCCATCTCGCCGCGCGTCCTCTCAGCGTGACGCCAGCCTCTCACCGGGAGCCGATGATGGGACCAATTTCTCCACCCCTCCCTCCATCCCTCCATCTCTCCATCTCTCCATCCCTCTCTCCTCCATAGTGTCATTTTCTAATCAAACATACTCTCGCTTTCCGCTCGCTGGTTTTATGGCCGCGGGGCTGTCTCTCCATCTTCCTCTCCGCCTCTCTCCATCTCTCTCTTCGTTCTCTTCCTTTCTGTCTGTCTTTCTTCTCTCCCTCTCTCTTGCTTTCTCTCTCCTTTCTTTCTTTCTTTCTCTCTCTTTTACTTTCTCTCTCTCTTTCTTTCTTTCTTTCTCTCTCCCTCTTTCTCTTTCCCTCTTTCTTTCTTTTGCTCTTTCTCTCAATCTCTCCCCTTTATTTCTCTTTCTCACTGCCCCCCTCTCTCTCTTTCTTTCATTCTTTCTATCTTTCTTTCCATCTTTCTTTTTTCTTTCTCTCTCTTCTCTCATTCTCTCACGCTCTCTTGCTTTCTCTCCTCTTTCTTTCTTTCTTTCTCCCTCTCTCTTACTTTCTCTCTCCTCTTTCTTTCTTTATTCTCTCTCCCTCTCTCTTACTTTCTCTCTCCTTTCTTTCTTTTTTCTCTCTCCTTCTCTTGCTTTCTCTCTTCTTTCTTTCTTTCCTTCTCTCTCCCTCTTTCTCTCTTTCTTTCTTTTGCTCTTTCTCTCAATCTCTCCCCCTCTTTGTTTCTCTTCCTCACTGTCCCCTCTCTCTTTCTTTCTTTCTTTCTAGCTTTCTTTCCATCTTTCTCTTTTCTTTCTCTTTCTTCTACCCTTCTCTCACGCTCTCTCTCGTGCTTTCTCTCTCCTTCTTTCTTTCACTTTCTCTTTCTCTCAACCTCGCCCCTCTTTCTCTTTTTCTTTCTTTATTTCAGTCTATCTTTCTTCTTACCCTCTTTCTTGCTCTCTCTATTTCTCTTGCTTTCTCTCTCTCCCTCTCTCTTTCTTTTTCCCTCTTTCTTTTTCTTTCTGGCTCTTTCGCTCAACCTCTGCCCTTTCTTTCTCTTTCTCACTCTTTCTTTTTCTGTCTTTACTTCCCTTTTCTTTCTTCTCTCCCTCTCTCTCTTGCTTTTTCTCTCTTTTCTCCCCCTCTTTTTCTTTATCTTTCTCACTGTCTCTTTCTCTCTCTGTATTTTCTTTCTCGTTCTCTCTTCTCCCTCCCTCTCCCTTCCTTCCTCTCTCCATCCCCCCCTCCCCTTCCTCTCTTTTGACTTTTCCATTTCTCCTCATCCGTCCGTCGTTTTGTCTGCTCTTCCTCGGAGCGTGACTGCCGCATTAGAGGCAAATGTCTTTTCATGGAAGATTTGCTGCAATTTCCAAAATGGCTGCTTTGCCTAATGGACAACTGCCTTTGGTTCTAATGAATGATTAGGGCGTGCAGGGGGCGAAAGTGAATGGGGGGGGGGGGGGTCTGGGGGCGAGGGGGCAGAGGACATACAGCGTGGAGGTTGGGGGTGGGGGGGTGAGTGGGAGCGAGCACGGCGGTTATCGGCATATGGAGTAAGCTAAACGTCGGGGTTGATTGCAGAGATTACAGGGGGCTGCGATTCCGACACGCCGCTGTTTACACACTGACGTCTAATCCGATTTTTTTTTTTTGCGAGTTCGTTCACATTTCCAATTAAATACAACTTGTATGTGATCTCCAGTGTGAACTTTAAACGCCCCAAAAGTGTCCCACATGCGCAGTATTTACGGAAGTCGTTAAACGCTGGACTTGTCTCCAAAAACACGGTCCAGTTCTTCGTAAAATGGACAGGTTACACGTCCACGGCCGCTTCGTTTGTTTGAGTCTTTAGCCTCCTTGTATTTGGCTCTTTATTTTTCGTTGAAATTGGAGCCAGGGCCGCCGGTAGCCGCGCTCGGACATTTCTTTGGCAATCATTTCAAAAACCGCCTGGTTCCGATGAGACCCGTCCAATTTGGCCTGAAAAGCGATCACCCCAAATATTAATAAACTCACTAACCTCGCTTTCCCTCGATTGACTAGACTCCAGTCTGAATGGCCAGGTCACATTCATCCCACCTACACATCATGCTCAAAGTCACATGTCAAAAGATCGCATATTTATCGGTTTTAGGAGCACATATTTTGCTACGTTCAGACTGCAGCCTGAAGTGACCCAAATCCGATTTTTTTGGCCCCTATGTGACCAGTATCTGATCTTTTAATGACTTTTAATGATTTTTTACAAATGCGACCCAGGACACTTCGATATGTGCTCCTGAAACCGATACATATCCGATCTTTTGACATGCGACTTCAGTCTGAACGGCCAAAGTGCATTCATCCACCTACACGTTATCAACAAGCCACAAACGTCACTATTCTGCGCTGAAGTCGGCGAAAATTGTTAATGAACTCTGTGTCACTGAAGCGAAGCACATCACCACTCACCACTACATCTCCACATCCACACGTTTCTTTCAACGGACGTCGCTGCCGCTGTCCCACAAAACACCACGGCCAAAAACCTGGTCCTTCTCCTTCTCAATCTCCTCCTTAAAACAAGTAAGTTGTTCATGTTCTGGCTCCGGTACGAGAGGAACTTTAAAATCTCCAGGTGCTCAATGCTCGCGTCCATGTTTGGACAACTTCCGTGAACACAGAGCACGCTCGCTGCGGTTGACGTCGTTGTGTCCTCCAGTGCGCATGCGGACACTTTTGGACGGTTTAATGTTCACACTGGAGATCACATACAAGTCGCATTTAATTGGAAATGTGAACGACCTTGTAAAAACATCGGGATTTCACAAAAAAAATACGAATTGAGTGTTAAGCCCTGCAGTCTGAACGTAGTCCAAGTGTCCTGGGTCGCATTTGAAAAAATCAGATCTGTGTCGTTCAGACTGTCATTAAATGATCAGATACAGGTCGCATAGGGGTGAAAAAATCTGATTTGGGTCACTTCAGGCTGCAGTCTGAACACAGCCTAATTGTTGGAGTAGTGTCATAAACATAATTTTTCAAGCGTCCCATGACTTCGACATATTTTTTTTTTCACTGTCGGAGTAGCAGCACTTTAACTTTAAAACCCGGCACGTCTAAATAGTGACCCTGATTGTAGGAGAGGGAGCTCGTAGGACTTGGCATTGGTTCCATGCACTTTGACAACGGCACTAAAAGTAGCGTGAAAGTATGGCGGCACCATTTTGGGAAAATGTTGAGATTTTTCCGACAACCTTGGCAATTACGATTCAATTTGCGATTTACGTTTATGTTTAGCCACTTTGCGTTGGTACTTTCTTAGCAAATCAGTCCCAAAGTCCAAATCTTAACAAGAGTCTTGGCAGGACAGCGTTGGGAGGGAAAAAAAGTTTTGTTTTGATAACACTTCCTTGAAAACCTCTTAAGGACTTGATGACCTCAGCAAGTGGTACGTGGTGTTTTGAACTCTAGAGACTGACTGTAAATGCAATAAACTAAACCTAAACCTGGATTTTCGTACTGAAGTTGTATTAGGTGCATTTTGTAACTTTTCTGGTGGAGGGTTTGTCAAATACTATTCTCTCTATTGTGAAGTCAGATCTGTGGAGAGGCGACCCCGCTCACACTCAGAATGTCTGTTTTTCGAGGTATTTTTGAGCTATAAAACCATCTGCAATTGAATAAAAGTAAGGTAGAGCTGTTTAATGTCACACTGTGGAACATTCCAGGCCGAAACAAGCAGGTGACGGATCCAAAACCAAAAAGTTACATAGTGCAGCTTTTAGTAAACGTCCCTCAACCTGGCACACCGTATACTAGTACACATTTAGATTCATAGCACGTTAGCATGTCCGTAAGCCCCTAAGGAGAGCTGCGCGAGCTGTTGACGGAAAAAAACAGTCTCCGAAAATACCCGGCGTGGACTAGAGTACCGTCTTTGTAGCCATCTCAGCGTGGGACCAACCGGGACGTCTCAAAAAGCTACAGAAAGCGGCCTGTAAGACTTCTGATTGGCTGCTTTGAAGTCCCCACACGACTTGATAAACATGTTCAAACTGCACTTTCAGACGTACCGTGGAGATGTTTTTTTTTTTTTTTTTCCCCCCAAATCAAGATTCAGTTCCCTGTGCATGTTTTTCAAATATTAATGAATCAATACCAAGAATCCATGAATTTCAGAACATGTTTGTAAAGATCTGGTGGTGGTGATTGTTGGCAAGTTTTATGGTTAATCATTCGGCGATATTGACAAAAACGTTCGTTGGATAATCCCGGTTCATGTTTTTTTTTAAATGTGCTAAAATTCAATGGTAAATGTTGTGGTTTAGGTTTGAGAATTCACATGCTTGTCTCCATGGCGATGTGCCTAGAATGTCCCACAGTATGCCCATAAACTAACTCATCTCCATGGAGACTTGGAAATCAAATTATAGGTTAGGTTATAGGTTTTAAGAGATTTTTGAGCAATAAATAAGACCTGTGGAATTAAGTGAATTTTAATGGCGATTTCAATTTGTGTGTCAAACGATCTCCAAACTCATAATCGAGTTGAAACGATTACGAATACGATTTAATTATATTTAGTTTAGTATATTTATTATTTTTTTAAACATAGAGATTGTAGAACAGCTGGATATATAGTTTATTTCTGATACAGTTATGTTTTTTCTATTCCTTATTTCATGTTCAAAGTATATTTTATTCATTTTATGTTTTATACATCATAAAACTGCTCTGAAGTTCATATTTGTTAGGGCTGTGCATCATTAAGAAGTTGCCGATACGATACATACCTCCATACATAGGCCACAATACGATACATATCTCGATACAGTGCACTTTTGGTACGATACGATATATTTCAAATAGATTCAATACAGTTCAATAAATGTCTAAATCATGGCTGTGATACTAAAAGTCTTTGTTAAACCACTTCCTGTGCAAAGTGAATATGAGAAACAAACATTTTAATCATCAAAAAATGTCAGATGTTTCGCATAAACGAGTTTCCTCCCTGAGTTTCCAAAACTGTAGCACTGTAACAAAATAATTGAGTACAATATACCAAAAAATACTCTTGGCGATATATCAGTACTGTATCATCACATTAAACGGTACGATATATCGATATTTCAATATTTTTGCACACCCCTAATATTTGTAGCCTATATTTATTTTCAGTTTGAAGGTTTTGCGTAAATTATCAATAACAAAGTTGTTGTTTTTTTAAAGAGAAATGCTGAATAATATTGACCAAAATAAGCCTGATAATGATTTTTTTCTATAATCCCGCAGCCCTAACCTGTAGTTGAATAAATGCAAGACAACAGACTAGTTTAATGCCATACTGTGGGCAATTTAAACAAAGCATTAACATCTCCATGGAGACAAACTGATCGTGGAACCTCTCTGGAAAAGTTGCACAATACACGTTTTAAATGCCCACTTCCAGATGTTTTTTTTTTTTTTTTTTTCGTTTTCCCATTTAATTGAGCAAAATTTGTGTATTGCAGTAGCAGCTCTTGCATTTTATCGTCCGAAATTCAGGAAGTGAGCGTTGGCATGCTAGTTGCCCTGGTCTCTGAGAGTTGCGTAAGGCGCTTCACTCATCAAGGTGAATCATTAGGATGCTCGGAATGCACAAGTGAAGTGAGGAATAACTTTGGACCACTGCGAACGGTAAAACAGTAGAATTTATTTCAGTATCATGAATTTTCCAGTATATCTCCAGTCTCGAATTATAAAACCCCAAGGCAAATTCATGCAAGTCAAATCTGTCCCTTACCATAGACACAACAATGATGCATGCTTTTTAGAGCCAGGCAGGTCGGTGTTAATCCAATCAGATTAGCCGGTGGTAAACAGAGGCGGCCTGGCGCTCCAAAGCCGGTTACGTGGGCTCATCCCTGGGCACGGCTGCAGCGCGCCCAGCTCCAGCTCCAGCGGCGATTCCTGCCGGTCAATGGGTCTAAATCGCCTTCACTTATCAATCCCGGCCGCTTATCCCCTTCCCCGACGCACGGCTCTGATTGGATTAGCCATGGTGATCAATACACGGAATCCCATAATGCATCAGGCTTTGTTTGTGTACCGACATAGTGGATTTATACTACAGTAATGGCTGCACGCTGCTATTATCTGTCAGTCTGAGAAGGAAAATGAGGCCAGGTGGTTGTCAATAGTTGATTCCCGTGTGCATTAAAGAGCTGCTGTAAATTCTGTACCGTAGGCATTATGTTTTGCAAAATGTAAAGCAGATTTAAGAGCGTAAACAAAATGGAAAGGAAGTCTATAGTGATTTTTATCATAGAGGGACTGAAAATACAAGTAACTGAGCTATTGGTGGTTCTCAAACGTTCTAAAAAGTAGGGCCTGGTACTGATAAAACAGGAGTTGGAGGTGCTGATTCCTGATACAAAAGCCGATATAATTAGTGATGTAAAAATTCACTGTAATTATTTTAAGTGATTATAAGTTAGATCTGGCTCTACTGGATTTCATTTTGGGTTTATTTAGGCTACATTTATTGTTATTCTGCCTCTTTACGTCATATTTAAAGACAGTAGGATGGCCTAATGACATTTTTGCATGACATTCCATCCAGTAAAAAAAATTAAAAACTACCACTATCAGCCTTTAGCAGTAAATGTGTGTGCGCTGCTGTAATTATTTATGCGTAAATGCGGATCATTCACACCTCTTTTCACATCTTATCTACATATCAATGCAGGTCCAGTAACGTGTACAGCCACTATAGGCTCCATCCACACTAGTACATATTCGAGTCATTTTCCTTGTGAATGCAGTGTTCGTCCACACTAATGCGATGGAAACGGCTCCAGAGACGGTACGATCTGCTCCCGCCAGCTTCCATGAATTCATCTGAGCAGAGATCTGATCCGGCACTGTGTGGATGCCTGAAACGCTGATACGCTTACGGAGGAGCTCTAGTTGCCGTCCTTATTGGACCACGTCACTGTGACTTGTGTCTTCCTGATTCGCCGGGTCATGTGACGCTACTGTGGAAAACAGTTAAAACAAACCGTAGACAAACAGGAAACAGCGTAGCTAGAACGACTTACTACTTTCACGCCAGCTTTCTCAGCTCAAAATCGGTTGCTGCAACTTCAGACACTGTACTCCACTTCCTTGTTTTTACTGCCCGTCTATACTACAGATATATCGGTCGGGCCCTACTAAAAACTTAACTTAAAATTAAGTATCAACACAAGACCTAAACCCGGACCCTATTAAGCCTTAAACGTGCACTTTTGTGGTTTGGAGTCTGTCACCTTGGATATGCTTAATGATATCGCTTTTTGCTTTGTCTTTAATGTTCCACAATATGGTATTAAGCTTATATAAGATGCATTTATTCAATTATGGGACTTTTTATTGCTCAGAAATGAACATGGTCTAAAAAACATTTATAGATTTGTCCCTAAATAAAACAAATACTCAAACTGCAAAGAGCAGAGGGCAGTTGTAATTTTTAGTAAATTTCAGGTATCAGAAAAAAAATTGGACATGGAATAGTAGAAAGATTTAGTTTAAATCGGCCAGTTCCCTCTAATTTACCTTCAAAAACTAAAAATCATAATATGCCCGACTTTATTTAAATGTGCACTGTGTAATTTTTCTGGTAGGGGGTCCACCAAAAACTTGTTTCCGTGGAGATATTTTCACTTTGCCTGAAAGGTGTCACAGTACGGCATCAAACTCGTCTATGCTGCATTTATTCAATTACAGGTGTTTTTACTGCTGAAAAATACTACGAAAAACATGTTTCTGTCCATGCACATAGATATGTTTTTGGTGATACAGATAAAGCTTTTTTGAATGCACCATGAAATTATTGATGAAAACTAGGGGTGTAGTGGGCGTGGTACGTGGGGGTAAACCGTCCACCCACTTTTACCGACGCGGGTGACTGTAGGAGAAAGGACGTTGGGGCGTGGAGCTCTGCGCCGGTCCTAAGCGCAGCCGACGCCTGATCGCTCTTTGCGCACACCCTGCTCCACGGGCTCTCTCGCTCTCAAGTCCAAGATTAGTTGTGGTTTAGACCTGATTTAGACCTGGTTCACTCCTGGCTTAGTCCTGGTTCAGTCCTGGTTCAGTCCTGGTTCAGTTCCCTTTTAGTCCTGGTTCAGTCCTGGTTCAGTCCTGGTTCAGTCCTGGTTCAGTCCTGGTTCAGTCCTGGTTCAGTTCTCTTTTAGCGCTGGTTTAGTCCTGGTTCAGTCCTGGTGTAATCCTGGTTTGAACCTGGTGTGTAATCCTGGTTCAGTCCTGGATCAGTCCTGGATCAGTCCTGGTGTAGACCTGGTGTAGACCTGGTGTAGTCCTGAATCAGTCCTGGATCAGTCCTGGATCAGTCCTGGATCAGTCCTGGATCAGTCCTGGATCAGTCCTGGTGTAGACCTGGTGTAGACCTGGTGTAGACCTGGTGTAGTCCTGGTTTGGACCTGGTTTAGTCCTGGTTTAGTCCTGGTTTGGACCTGGTTTAGTCCTGGTTTGGACCTGGTTTGGACCTGGTTTGGACCTGGTTTGGTCCTGGTTTAGTCCTGGTTTAGTCCTGGTTTGGACCTGGTTTGGACCTGGTTTAGTCCTGGTTTAGTCCTGGTTTAGTCCTGGTTTAGTCCTGGTTTGGACCTGGTTTGGACCTGGTTTGGACCTGGTTTGGACCTGGTTTAGTCCTGGTTTAGTCCTGGTTTAGTCCTCCATGTGGACATGATTCATCACACTGCTGAAAACTCCCTCTTCATGACATCACAAGGTGGAACAGCGCATGTTTGGAGATGTGGACAGTTCCTTAAACACGCGTGAATGAAACAAAACACAAGTCCAGCTCTGCTTTTGCCGAGGTAACAACATCCTAACATGACTTAAATCTAACGAGTCAGATTTGCATAATATAGCCTTAATTGCCCGCCTTGCCGCGCTGATCGCCATTTCCGCGCTATTGTCCTTTTTATAAATCGGATCTCTCTTTCGGCTAACTGCTCATAACCAAGATTCATAAACCAGTTAGAAGGCGTAATTGGCCCCGTCCTTCTACCCAACAGTTGGCCGCGTCGCCCCCTAATGAAAACTGCCGCGATGCTTCACTGGAACGCGCTAAAAAGCCTGGGACGCTCACACCTAATCTTCACACCACATCTCTGGTGCGATTCGGCCCCGATGTGCCTCTACTTAGCACGTAGCTCCAGGCGCCCGTGTTGACAGCGTGCCTCTCGAAACGACGGCGTGCTCCCTTTCGACGACCCAGGTTCAGAGACCGGTCAGGAGGAGGTCAAAGCGGAAATGTAAACCGAAAGACTCGCATGCATCCCGGGCAAGTCTCGGGAAAGATGGAGGAAATGTTGGAGGATGAGTTACATAAGAGGTTTCACAATGGGGAAATGTTGTGGTTTAGACCTGGTTTAGACCCGGTGTAGTCCTGGGAAAGTCCTGGTTTAGTCCTGGTTTAGTCCTGGTTTAGACCTAGTGTAGACCTGGTTTAGTCCTGGTTTAGTCCTGGTTTTGACCTGGTTTCGACCTGGTTTCGTCCTGGTTTAGTCCTTGTTTAGACCTGGTTTAGTCCTGGTTTCGACCTGGTTTCGACCTGGTTTCGTCCTGGTTTAGTCCTGGTTTAGACCTGGTTTAGTCCTGGTTTAGACCTGGTTTAGACCTGGTTCAGTTCTGGTTTAGACCTGGTTCAGTATTGGTTTAGACCTGGTTTAGACCTGGTTTAGACCTGGTTTAGTCCTGGTTTAGTCCTGGTTTAGTCCTGGTTTAGTCCTGGTGTAGACCTGGTTTAGTCCTGGTTTAGACCTGGTTTAGACCTGGTTTTCAGTTCTGGTTTAAACCTGGGTCAGTTCTGGTTTTAGACCTGGTTCAGTTCTGGTTTAGACCTGGTTCAGTATTGGTTTAGACCTTGTTCAGTTCTGGTTTAAACCTGGGTCAGTTCTGGTTTAGACCTGGTTCAGTTTTGGTTTAGACCTGGTTTAGACCTGGTTCAGTATTGCTTTAGACCTGGTTTAGTCCTGGTTTAGTCCTGGTTTAGTCCTGGTTCAGTCCTGGTTTAGTCCTTGTTTAGTCCTGGTTTAGACCTGGTTTAGTCCTGGTTTAGACCTGGTTCAGTTCTGGTTTAAACCTGGGTCAGTTCTGGTTTAGACCTGGTTCAGTCCTGGTTTAGTCCTTGTTTAGACCTGGTTTAGACCTGGTTTAAACCTGGGTCAGTTCTGGTTTAGACCTGGTTCAGTATTGGTTTAGTCCTGGTTCAGTTCTGGTTTAGACCTGGTTTAGACCTGGTTTAGACCTGGTTCAGTTCTGATTTAGACCTGGTTCAGTTCTGGTTTAGACCTGGTTTAGACCTGGTTTTAGACCTGGTTCAGTTCTGGTTTAGACCTGGTTCAGTTCTGGTTTAGACCTGGTTCAGTTCTGGTTTAGACCTGGTTTAGACCTGGTTCAGTTCTGGTTTAGACCTGGTTCAGTTCTGGTTTAGACCTGGTTCAGTTCTGGTTTAGACCTGGTTCAGTTCTGGTTTAGTTTACCTGGTCACTGATTTAGACCTGTTAGTTTTTTTTAGACCTGGTTCAGTTCTGGTTTAACCTGAAACAGTTCTGGTTTAGACCAGGTCTGTTTGTGACGAGGAAACGACATCATCGCACAGGTCAGACAATGGGCCTTTAAAGTGTTGTGGTCCAGCGTTGGGGTATTTGGTTCTAATAATGGCGATTGACGGCATGTAATTAATGAGCACCGCTGTTGTAGATTCTATTAGAGGGAATTTGAAGCTACAGTTGTTCCATGATGTTAATGGACGTGACATGGCATGCCCCCTCATCAGAGCTAAGATTAGCAGAGACATGCTACCGAGACACGCACTTCAGTTTGTGTTACTATTAAATGGCCCAGATTACGCCGTTTTCTGATCTTTTTTATAATGCCGTTTCCTCGTCGACAACGTACCTGAACCTCGACTTATGTTTTGTTTCTTTCACACATATTTTCGCTATTTTAGGCTGGGTGGAAAATGCTCTGTTCCAAGTTGTGATGTCATGTGGGAATACAGGAAGTAAGGCTGTGCAATTAATTGACACACAAATCAAAATTGCGATCTCCAACTCATATAATCGATTTGAAATGATTTAAAGCTTAACAAATATTTATTTTGCTTTTTTTTAAATATAAATTAGTATATTTATTTTATTTTTTAAATATAGAGATTGTAAAACAGTTGGATATATAGTTTATTTTGGACGCATTGTTTTGCTTATATTGTACAGGAAATGAGAAGTCTATATGTTCTTTGTTAATTTGGGAAGGTAGAAAAATGTTTGGGGTTAAATAAGTATTTACTTCCTCGCACTCCTTTTTCGGACGTAAGGAAAATTCGGCGTAACATTTATTTTTGCCTGTTATTATAGAATAGAAATATTTACTTCTTGTGTTATATGTATTTATGTTTTTTATGTTCTATGTATTACTGTCTGTATAAACATTCATTCACATTTATGTTTTTCTATGCCTTATTTCATGTTTAAAGTATATTTTTTAAATTCATTTTATGTTTTATACATGGCAAAACTGCTCTAAAGTACATATTTGTAGCCTGAATTTATTTTCAATTAGAAAGTTTTAAGTAAATTGTCAAACAGTTTTTTTTGAGAGAGAAATGCTGAATAAATGCATCATGTAGCTGAAAAAAAAAATCGTTTGAATAATCGTGATTTCAATATTGACCAAAATAATTGTGATAATGATTTTTTCCATAATTGAGCAGCTCTAATAGGAAGTACTCCACTGTGTTTTTAAACGCCACACACCATCACTAGAATCATTTGGATTATTTCAGGCTTGGACTGGCTGATCTCTACTGAACAGAAGTTAAAAAGGCAGCTTAAACTACCACTACATGACATCACAAGCTGGAACAGAGCATTTTGAGTTTGAGAAATGTAGACAGACTTATCTTAAAGAGGCACTCAAACATGTGAATCAAACAAAAAAGCAACTCCAGGTCTGTTTTTGAGAAGTAAGAACATTATAACATGACTTAAAGATCACAAGAATCAATTTTTAAACATGCAAAGTTAGAATATGAGTGTATTGTCTACAAATAAGTGTTCAGAATGACCTCAAAAAGAGAGTATAAAGTAAGATTACTGCCCATTTGTGGTTCATTCATGGTCCTTTTTTGGCTGGATATTGTTCTCAAGATATACATTTTTCTCAATATTGCTCACTCCTACTGTAAATGTGATGAATGTTATGTAAGTTATGGAGTTTGATAATGGTCATGAATAAGCAAAACTGAATATCTGTGCCACTTGCTATTCTGTGGATTTGCATCGGATTTGTTTATCGCCTCTCAAGATAAACAAATCACTTTTACATTGCGTTATCAATTCAGTCCATACTCTGCGGTTGGTAACTACTTTTTTAATCAAATAGCTCAGGGTAGACTGAGATCAGCGAGGCAGCCATCTGCGACGCGACCACCGCCGATCACTCACACGCCCACCGCTGTCATACACGAGCAAGCTGGACGCAGTGTCTTGCCCAAGGACACCTCTCCAGTATGCACTTGTTCGCCGCAGCGATCAATCTGACGACCTTGGTGTTGGCGGACGAGCTCTGTGACCCCTGAGCTTTTGTCGCGCTGGTGTTTGTTGGTGTATTTCAGACGACATCTCAGCAATCTATAGGCTAATACAGTGGTTTCCAACGTTTTTTCTTCCGGTGAGCTACATTTACTTAAACAAAAATGCTAGAGAGCTTGAGACGATTATAAGAAAGAGGGTGAGCCATTGGGTACAGTTAGGTGCCTATAAAACATAAAACAATGTCCATTTATAGAAGCACGAACTTGGGCTTCAAAATTATACATTTACAGTGATAATAGGCATTTAATTAACCACATTTTTGTTATTCAGCACATTGGGATAATTCCGAAATCCCTTGGTGAGCTACATGGACGGGGTGGAGAGTTGGTCTAATATTTAATCCAGATGGGACAGCTTAAAGTGAATATATTAGTTAAAATGCAGACTTCTGTTGCAGTATAGTGAGTTTTGGGGTCTAAATAATCATCACTAATAGTGTTTGGATTGGAAAAAAAACGGGTTAAGTTGTGTGGAGTTACATCTTTTACAGTTCCAAAACAAGTACTAGAAACAAAAATGTGAAATCAAAGAAACTAAAAATTGCAAGGGCAAAATTGGAAATTTATATATTAGGATTTATGTTAAAATCTCGTCTCGTCTGGTGCTCGTGGACTTAATCTCGTATCTCGTCTCGTGAAAAGTGTGTCTCATCCCATCACCACTAATAGATTTTTCTATTGATAACATAACAAAAAGTATGGAGTGAATGAATAATGCTCTGTAAAGTATCTTTGAGTGTCCAGAAAAGCACTATATAAAACTGATTTATTATTATTAAGTGGTAAATTCACAATTGTTGAACCTGATGATAATTTCTGTGTTTTTTTTGTTGTTGTTTTTTTTTAGTTTTTCCATTACATTCAAATTCTAAAATATGGTAATATCATATTCTTAGAAGGGAGGCAAGGTCAAGATTTCCCTGTTGTTTACTTTGCCATGGAATATCCAAAAAGGTAAACTCACAAATGTTGAACCTAGTATTTTCAATTATTACTGACTAAACCCTAAAACTCACTGTAACAATTGCATAATATTTATATATACACAAACAAATTATTTTAAACATGCATACATGCAAACAGATGAATAATATACGTATAGATTACAAAACATAGGGGTAATTAATTGATTCTGATTGATAATTCACATTTTTTATTGATAATTTATAACATTTTGATAATCTATAATGACATAATCAAACAGCAAAACCACTTTTTTTCCCACTTTCTCCTGAAGTGAAATGTACTCGTAATGACAGAATCATCATTATAAACCCATACAGCATATTTTCTTCGATTACCACTTCTTCGTAACGTTTCCACACTGAACGAGCGGTTATATTGAAAATGGCCCAGCTCTCGTCCTGTGCTGCCGGGGGTTTCCTCACTTAACTCCATTTCTACGCCTCTTATGTGAATCACTGCGGTTACACTGATATCGCCCATTACTGTACGGTGTCGTTGTACAGTACGAGGCCCTCGCCTGACCTTCTAGTACCACTCATGGACGTAGCAAATCCTGCCATTCGCCCATATTACTCTATTTTCTGATCTATGTTATAATGTTGTTTCCTCGTCAGAAACATACCAGAAGTTTTGTTTAGTTTCATTCACATGTTTAACTTTTTTTAGACTTTTTTATTCAGGAGTTAAAAAATACTAGCTCACTGTTTCTCAAAGCTAACGGTTACTTTTAAAATTGTTAAAATCGTAAAATATAAAAAACTAAATGAACAAGCTATTCCTTTTTATTAATGAAAGTAAAGACGGCAGAATAATTTTTAAATGTAGATGACTTCAGTTTATTGTTTTTAATATTTATTATGCCTAAAAATTTGCATTTGCATTAGCTTTAGCATTAGCGTTAGCATTGAGGCACAAATCCCTACATTTCTAAAAGCAGAAGTGTCCTCTGTTAAAGTATTCATGTAATTTGTGCACTTTTTAACATGTCTTCAGTCACATCCACTCTCAAAACACTGTCCAATGCGTTATCTTTAAATATTTGTTAATATTAGCACAACTCCCATAGATGCACAACTGGACAGGAAGTCTATTTGCTCTTTGATAATTTGGGAGAGTAGAAAAAAGTGGTGGGGTTAAATAAGTATTTGCTTCCTTCCACTCCTTTTCGGACACAAGTAAAATGTGCGTGACTTTTTGTTAGGGCTGGGTATCATTAAGAAGTTGCCGATACGATACATACCTCGATACACAGGCCACGATACGATACATATCTCGATACAGTGCACTTTCGATTCGATATATATTTCAAACCGATTCGATATAGTTCAATAAAAAATAAAGGCTAAATCATGGCTGTGTTGCTAAAAGTCTTTGTTAAACCACTTCTTGTGCAAAGTTCATATGAAACACAAACATTTTAATCCTCAAAATAGTCAAAATGTCAAATGTGTTGCATAAATGAGTTTCCTTTCACTCCACAAGCAACAAAACTGTAGCTCTGTAACAAAATAATTTAGTAAAACACACGTAAAAATACTCTTGGTGATATATCGATACAGTAGCCCACGATATCGATACTGTATCATCACATTAAACGATACGATATATCGATATTCCGATATTTTTGCACACCCCTACTTTTTGTTGTTGTTATGTAAAAGAAGTCTTTAAGTTTTGTATTATATCTATGTATTTTCATTTTCTGTGCATGTTCTGTACCAGACATGTCAAACTCAAGCCCCGGGGTCAAATTTGGCTTGTAATTATATTTGGCCCGCGAGATCACATCAAATATGTATTAGAGCTGCCCGCCGGCTACAGATAGGCTATAGAGACATTATTTATTTAAAGTTTTGTTGTTATTTTATATTATGCTTGTTCTGGATTCAATGTATAAGCAAAACTATAATTAAACATTTATTTTAATAAGAAAAGGTTTAATATTACATATCTCAAAAAAAGAGAAAACATGCAGATGATGCTGACATTTTTCAATAAATATTTAGTTTGGCCCACAACCCAGTTTTTAATTTTGGCCCTCTGTGAATTTGAGTTTGACACCTCTGTTCTATGCATTACTGTCCAAATAAACATTCATTTATTCATTCGGTGAAGTTGCGGGGCACTTTTGCACAGAGCCTATTGCCAATCTCTACTCAGCAAAAGTTAAAAGGTAGCTGTTTAACTTAAAGTACCACTACATGACATCACAAGGTGGAGCAGAGCATTTTGAGCTTGAGATATAGACAGACTAATCTTAAAAGTTAAACTGATAAAGCCTGTCACTGTAGAGCGTCATTGTACAGTAGGTTTAAAACATGCCCCCCGGTACGTCTCATCGACACATCAAATCTGAAAACAGTTTAGCGCCTATTTTCACTGCCGTTTTGGATTGAGCGAGTTAACATTTGTGTCATTATCCCCGGTCTCCAGTGACGCTGCAGATACCTGATTTCAAACCGTACGCAGCCCCATCGATTGTGGTCGGCGCGTTTCAGCCCAGCGGGGGGGACCACTGCTTGTGTAGGCTGGTGCTGCCGTCGGTGGTGGTTGGGTGTGAAGGGTGAGCTCTGGTCCGCCTCCAAGCCTTTCGAATCGATGTGCTCTGTTTTTTTTTCCTTGATTGATAAAACCGGGATGTCGCAGGGAGCAGGAGGAAAAGGCTTACTGATGTGTTTCTTAATCTTTCTTAGGCTTGTGCTGTCAAATGTCAGCCCTCCCTCCCAACAACGCCGTTTGTGAGAACTAGTGGACGAATAGAGACAAAATAATATCAAAATATAGGTCCGTGTATCATTTGTTCTTTTGAATTTCAATTAAGAACGGAAAACAGCAATATGGATTTCGACCTCTATTTCCAATATTTAATTTAAAGCCATCTTTTTTTCTACTTATTTAGAATTTATTATGGTTTAAAATGTATTATTACCATTTATATTTTTACTTTGTTATTATATTGTGATGTTCGAACTACTGTGTCCAAATAATTTCTCTTGTGGATCAATAAAGTTTGAAATAGTCACTTTAAACTTTAGACTTAGACAAACTGTTTTCCCATTTTATTGTTTTTGTTCTTAATTGAAAGTCAGAAGAATGAATGGTATGCGGACCTAATATCTTTTTTTTTTTTTCTTTGCCAATACGGAACTATTAGTGTGGTGATTTAGAACTTATATTTGTTTTTGTACCAGATGCTTTTCCTCTTGCAACTATGCATAACCATGGATGAAATGTGGTGCATAGGGCTGCGACCATAAACTGTAAATGGACATAGCTAACCCGCTAGCCACCGCGTTCCAACTAGGAAATGAACATGGACACACTTCTGCCTCCATTGACTTTGGCTCCATTTCGCTTTGTAATGAAAAAACGACCCTCACGCCACAACCGCTGCTGTCAGGCTCCTCATTTTGGTCTTAAAATGTTCAGAAAAGAATTCCTAATATGGAAGGAGATTCCAAACTGCAAGCCTCGATGAGCTTCATTTGACTGGAGTCGAACACTATGAGTGACTTCACACTCCCTTAGTCCAGTTCTTTATGGCTGGGACACAAATTTGCCGTGACTGAGACAAGTTTTGAACCAGTTACCCTTTGGTGACAGGGTGGTTATGCATAGAGTTTTTAAAATGTGTTTTAAACGCTTGTTCTAGTATTATTAATTATATTCATTTCATAATCACAAACAACTGGTGTGGATTGTTTTTATTTTTAGGGATGCATAGATCTAATACTAATCAGTCTAATCAGATATCACAGCTGATACTGAAAAATTTGCTGGATCGGATATCGGCTTCCAAATATCAGTTCAGCCGATATTCTGGTTGCACATATGAACCGATATAAGATTATTTACTAGTCGTAGTTGGGATCATAAACAAAGCTGTTCTGTTGTTACTTGAGAGATAAATAACAGCTCCATAAACATATTGGGATCAGTTTTGTCTTATTTTATTTTTGTTTTAAGGAAATAAATGCTGTTTTCAGTCTCTGCCGATACCCGATATCAACCGATACCAGTGCCAATACTTAAACACAGTATCAGAATCTGTATCGGAACTGAAAAAGCTTGATCGGTTCATCCCTAGTCCATTTTTAAAGTCATGGTCACTTCGAAATCCATGGATTGGCTAAAACAAAAATTCCACTTGGTGTACTTTTACATTTTTACAACCTACATTTTTTATTTTTTTTACATACTGTAGTTTTTCATTCTTCACGAACTTTTCACAGTTTTAATCGAAAATCCATCCTCTGAGCAGGACCCTTGAACGATTTGTAGTCCTTTCCCCTCACGCCTGTCCAACCAGTGGGATTAGCGCCCATCGATTAGCCTAGCCTTAGCATGTAGCACCCATTAATTGGAATTTGTATAGCGATTTAATGAATAGTGCCGTGACACGCAGGGCTATGCTGCGGCATGAGAATGGGATTACAAGCAATTAATCTAAAACAGGGAGGCAAAGTCATTAGCCTTCCCTGTGGCAAAGTCGGCCTAGCGGAGCATCGCTAGCGGCTTTCTAACTGCTAAATTTACACCGGGCCCGTCCCTGCTGACCAAGCTCTGGCATATGAAGTCTTTCTCTCAATGTCCAACGCCGTGATTGCTCCCAGTCACTTCTCCGCTCTTTATTTTTCTTCTCTTTGGAGACGCAGAAGGACGGACGGGCGGGCGGAGAGTGGAAAGGCTCCCCGGGGACCAGCCTCGCATCCATTAGGCCAACAGTGTCTACATGTCCCTGAGTTTGACGGGAGGGGACAAAGTGTGACCCTGGGACGTCTCCGCGGCTCGTCTCTCTCTCTTCTCCTCCTGTCGCGTCCTTTACGAATAAATGGCGGCCTGAAATTTGAATAGATGCTCGGCGCGGCGTAGCAAACAAAATAATTACGCTTTTGAAACTGAACCAAGCTCGTCAGTAGCTGTATTGCGGTTTGGACAAAAGGCGAGGTTGCTGGCGCCGCTACCGAACAGCTGGATGAGTATAAGATTTATGAGTTTGAGACGGCTTTTGAATGCAACTTCACCTAAGGCAATGTCTCACCCTGAACCCACCGCTACTCAGACGAACAGATTGAAAACACGGGCAGTAGAGACACTGGTTTGGCCATTAAGACAAAAAAATAAAGTGAGTGGTGTACACAGTAGTCGACCATTAAGTCTACCAAGGTCCTTTATTTCACAAAATGGATTCTTGTGAGCTTTAAGCCGTGTTTATAATGTTACCTCATCAAAAACAGACCTGGAGTTGTGTTTTGTTTCTTTCACACATCATGTTTTAAGTAATTCTACATTATTACCATGTCTAAATCTGCAAAACTCAAAATGCTCTGTTCCACTTCTAGTTTGTGATGTGACTTTTACCTTAGACAATCCCAGATCTGAAATCATCCAGATAATTCTAGCGAAGGTGCATGGAGTTTAAAAACACAGTGGAGCGCTTCCTGGATTAACACATGACAAGGGTGTAACAAAAAGTCACGGTTCGGTACGTACCTCGGTTTTGAGGTCACGATTCAGTTCAATTTCGGTACAGTATGGGTACAAAACAGAAAACCTTTTGCTTGTTGTTTATATGTGTGTTTATTAAACCAACAATTTGAAACGGGAAAATAAAATAAATGCAAAGTGCTGCTTGATAATATTAATAAGTTAAATAAAATATTCTCAAATAAGCAAATGTATGAAATATTTTAGAAAATAAATTCCTTGTAAACAGTAAACAAAACTATTCAAAAAGTGAAATGCAGTTCCAGTATGAAGTTTTACTCAATCTTCATATTTTTAGCCAGAAAAACCAACTTGTCCACATTGTCTGCAGTAAGTGCAGATCTGCTGCAGTTACAATGTCAGTGGGGGAGCGGAGATTCCGTGCCAGTGAAAGTGAAGACCGCAGCATGACGCCTGTAGTTTTGCCAGGCTTCACGTGGTTCGGAGGGACATAGTGAAGGCAGGGGGGCAATTGTTGTCAAGGCGGCCGCCCTAACTATAAAGCGCCGCGGGAAACACTGCCACCCCAATCACGGACAAGTTCCCACGTGAATATTAAAGAGCTGAGACTTGTAGCTGCTCATGTAGTGGCGGAATGTAAACACAAATTGCGTAAACTCACTGGTGCACAGCCCTGCACCAAACCAAACATCCCGCACCAAAACAGTTGCATGAATACACGTACTGTTAAACCCCTACCACATGATATCACAAGGTGGAAAAGAGTGTTTACTGTATACAACAGAAGAACTCAGACTAAATATGCAGGGTTTTGTGTGTTAAAACATGTGTGAATGAAACAAAACACAACTCCGGGTCTGTTTTTGATGAATAAACATTGTAACAGATCAGAAAATGGCCCTTAGATGACCATTGAAAGTAGCTCTACACAAGAATGCACATTGCTTAAAACTATTCCAGTGTGTGATGTTACAATTACAATGTGTGGTGTTTAGAGATGCACAATTTCTGCTATCAGTGAGAAATTACATGACTAATTTTTTGCCCTGTCGGATTCAGACATTTCATTACTTTTTTAATGCCTATAACGGATTTGTACACCTGTTTTTGTAGCATTTTCTGAAATTCTCAAAATGACAAACTGAAGTGAACGCGCTAATCCTGACATCGCTCTTTGTAATTCGACAGTTTGTTTACACGGGATACTCGCGTTAACGTCTCTAAATGAAAAGCTGACAGGTATTTCCCAAAAAGCCCAGACTGTTGATGTTGGCAAAGATCGTTCAGATAATTCTTCTGAACATCCTCGACTTTGCATTTTCACACGCTGTAAACATGCTTTTATATGAACGACCAAAATAGGGGCACTTTTCACCTCTGTGAGCGTGAAATTCTGGTTATTAAATTGTCCTTGCCTTAGTGTTTATACGGTCAACTTTGTGACCTGCAGTTCATTTCTTTTTGCAAATCAGCCATGCCTTGCTGCTAGTTTCACATGAGGACAGTTAAGGACAAGGTGAAATATTAAAAGCTTCACACGTTAATGGATTTTTATGTGTAACTCATTAAGCTTGTCGAAATCTCACCTTTAAACCACAAATTGTTGGAAAGTTTTGAGAAATTAAAGTTCCTGCATTACACAAACTTGAACTCGAAGTTGTTTAGAGGAGATGAACGATTCCAGAGCTGAAATGATCAAAATGATTCTAGTGAAGGTGTGTGGAGTTTAAAAACGCAGTGGAGCACTTCCTGTATTACCACACGACCAGTGGTGTAGTAGGGATTTTTTAAGTGAGTACGCAATTCGTGACGACATCATTGTGATAAATCCCCCATCTACCTCCATCCCAAAAGCCATACGCTCAACTTGACATGCTGAAATACACACAGGTGTCATATAAACAGTTTATTAACAACGAAAACAAAAACAAAAAAAATCACCAGCCCAGTAAAAATCTGTAATTGATTTTTTTTACTCAAAATGATGCTGAATCGTGTTATTAATATTAACGTTGTTTATAATCACCTACAGAACATAAATCATAGACTACAACACATGAACCAGGACCGAACCCAGGACTGAACACAGGACTGAACCAGGACTAAAACAGGTCTAAAGCAGGACTGAACCAGGACTAAAACAAGACTGAACCAGGACTAAAACAGGAGGACTGAACCAGGACTAAAACAGGACTAAACATGGAGCTCTGCACTGGTCCTTTCTACTGCGGTCACCCAACGGTCTACGCGGGCGCACTTGCGGAATCATCCTGACGCTCAGTTCTCGCTTTGTCCTGGTTCAGTCCTGGTTCAGTCCTGGTTCAGTCCTGGTTCAGTCCTGGTTTAGTCCTGGTTCAGTCCAGGTCAGGTTCAGTCCTTCAGTCCAGGTTCAGTCCTGGTTCAGTCCTGGTTCAGTCCAGGTTCAGTCCAGGCTTAATCCAGGTTTAGTACAGGTTTAGTACAGGTTTAGTCCAGGTTTAGTCCAGGTTTAGTCCTCCTGGTTCAGTCCTGGTTCAGTCCTGGTTCAGTCCTGGTCCCTCATGTTTCAGGTCACTATAGGACAGTACTTGCAGATTTCATGAGCCTATGCAGGTTGTTTTCATCATTGCCAATAGCTCCGGTTTGACATTTAAGTTATAGCTATTTATATATATATATGTATGTTGTATGTATATATATATGTATATGTGTGTGTATATATATATATATTATATATATATATATATATATATATATATATATTTATTTTTTTATATCTCACGTCAGCAGAAGAGGGTGGACTGCATACCTCTGTGTTCCACGCCCACTACACCCCTGCACATGACATCACAAAGTGGAGCCTTTACCATTTGTAAATAACTAAATCTGCAGGTTTCTGCGTCAAACATGAGAATGAAACAAAACACAACTCCAGATACGTTTGTGACGAGGAAACAACATTATAACATAGATTAAAAAATGGCGTGATATAAGTCCTTTGAGCTGTTTTTGTTTGTTTACCCTCACCCTCCCGAGTCTCGCTCGCTGTGCAAGCATTCGCCGCGCTCACAATCTCCCAGCTTCCCTGAATGCGACAAGTGGTGACAGGACGTGACCCTCACATGTCTCTCCTCGTCTCAGCTGGAGCCCCCCTCAGCTGTTTGTGGACAAATATCTGCATACATGTCCAGCAGAGGCATGTCCTCACCAGCTCTGTGTGTATACGTGTGTGTTTGTGTTTGTGTTTGTGTGTGAGTGATGGTAGCTGGCGCACAGGGGAGGTTGACAGGCGTGTTAATTGAATTGTGGGAAAAATGCAAATCCCGGCCTGCCTCTTTGAATGGGTGGGCGGGGCTTAAGCGGTCCTCAAAGACAAGCCCAGCTGGATAACTTTGACCACATCCGCAGAGGAGAATGAAGAGTGTGATGTCTCGGTGTATTTATGGTCCTTTTTGGTCCTTTTCCCATCGCTTTGTCAAAGCTTTGTCAGCTTGTGCCTCTGTGCCCAGGCCCCCACATTCAAATTTAAATATTTCTTTTCAATTATGTAACAAGAAAATGGTGATATGATGGACTACTTACAACCAGGCGGTACATGGTTTTCTTTTTTTTCAAACAAACGCACTGTTGAATAGTGTACCACTGCTTCATTTTTGGGGAAAATATTTCAATTTTACTTTTATATTTGCGCTTATACATTTTGAAATCAGGATTTAGTTCACAGGACACACATTAAACACATCCAAGTGCCTTAAAGGTGCATTGTGTAACTTTCTGGTGGAGGGTCCGTCAAATGCTTTGTCTCTTTCATAGTGTATGGTCCAGTTTCGTCTCCATGAAGACCTCCAAGTTATAGGACAGATCTGTGGAGAGGCGACCCTGCTTATAGTCAGAATGTCTGTTTTTCTAGGTATTTTTAAGCTCTAAAACCACCTGTAATTGAATAAATGCAATAATTAGTGCTGTCGAGCGATTTAAAAAAATTGAGAGATTGAATTAATTATGATCTGTAATTAATTAATCTAATTAATCTCTTTTTTAATCTCACCTAAAAATTGCTGAGAAAAGGCTTCAACTTGAGGTATTTTCATTTGAATTCATTGTTACATTATTTTCATACTATCATTAACATTTTTATATAAGTATCATCATTATTACTTTTACTAATCTGCATAAATAAACTCAACTTTACAACATATAAACCATCATCACTCTAGAGCCACATCAGCCCATTTGACATTATAATGTGTTTAATGCAGCTTAAACACCACATGGCTAATTTGCATAAACTAAGCAAAAAAAAAAAAAAAAACGCTCTTGTTTGCTGATGTGACACGACTCAGTGGAATATGAGTGTTCTTTCTGTGACAGAGGGATGTTGGTGAAGGTGAGTCTGTTCTGTGTCTGTGTCGCGATGTTTTCAGAGATCAGACGTGTGCAGGTTTATCACAGATGTGGCGAGAACGGGAATGAAAATTAGGCTACAGTTCTTTGCGGGAGCGAGCGGAGCAGGACTGCACAGTGCGGCACTGTGTCCTAACAACACATAAAAACAGATTTTATAATAAGGCAACTCGCAAACAGAAACAGTAAAGTTAGAGATTAAAAATAAGATTAACGCAATTAAAAAACATAACGCGCTAAATATGACTGTAATTAATCACAATTAACACGATAATTTGACACCCCTAGTAATAATGTCATACTGTGGAACATTTCAAGCAGAGCAATGACGTGTAACCATAGAAACAATCAAGTGACGGATCCACAACCAAAAAGTTACATAATGCATCTTTTAAACATTTGATGGAAAACTGAAATATGAATGTGAAAAGAAATACTAAGTTTAGATTTACACTGATCCAGCTTGTTCAGTCCCAATACAGCAGGGGTCTCCAACCTTTTTCCTTCTGTGAGCTACTTTTTGTAAAACTAAAATTGCAGAGAGCTACTATTTTTAGCGGTTGCCAGAAATTTTGTAAATATAACAGCCATGGTAAGCTGGAGATGAGGCACAGTTGGATATCTGTAAAACACAACCCATTATCCAGTTATCAGGCACCATATTGTACATTTAGAAAGGAAATAGGTATTTAATCAAGCAAATTTGAGTTATTCAGCGCAATATATGCAATTCAGAAATTCCTAGGCGAGCTACTGGCAGCTTCCGAGCTACAGGTTGGAGACCCCTGCGATACAGATATCGATATTATGGCTTTAAAAATCTGCCGATATATTACCTAATGCCAGTGTAGGGATTGAAAAAGTCACTCTTCTTTTCTTTCAAAACACAGTTGCCTTATTACAAAATTGATCTGATTGTGTTATGTAACTGTTATTTATCCTGCAAGGAACCACTGAATGAATTAAAGTTCACATATTATGACACATTTTGGGCCTACATCAGTTAATAATCCCAACCAGGATCTTGACTGAACCGATATCATCCAATCCGATCCACTTTGTTCGTAAAATGTGTTTATATAAAGTTTCCAAAGTGCTGCACAAATACATAATAACAACAATAATAAAATGATAAAATAAATGCTCAGATTTAATCATACTAGTCTTAAAATAATAAAACTAGTCAAATAAAATAAAAGCAAAAAGTAAAATAAGAGTAAAAGTGATGTAACCGATACTTGATCCAGCAAATTATCCTCCATCTGTGCTGATATTTGATACCAGTATTGTATCACAAGCCAAGATCACATGCATTTCAGAACATTTATTCATGCATTTGTTACCAAAATATCGAGATATCATATCGTGGGGCGTCACAATACATCGAATTACAAGATTCTTCGCTTAAATTCATTGTTATGGTGCAGCAACAGCTAAAAAACTACATATACCATGATCCTTTGCTCTGTTTCAGTCCAGTCTAATGATGATAAAAATTAACATCTTAATTATTTGGATTATGACAGAAAAGTCTTTACAAAATATCGCAATAATTATCATACTGTGAGATGAAAATATTGTATCGAGAGTTTTGGATATAGAGGAACATTTTTTTTCTCTTTTAAACTGTCATGACAAGAAATGAAAATATCATCTCGGTGTGCCAAATTTCTGTGTCGCTATACATCATTCAAAGACGTTAACTTCTGACAGAGCTTGAAAAACAACTCATTCAAAATGTCCAACATCGTGACGGTCCCTCGTGCGCGTGGCGTTGACGGAGCCCGGCGTTCCCTGGAGCCTCTTGTGTGGCGAGGGTCTCCTTGAGAAGTCATTCAGATTGAGACAGGCGGAGGGTCAGCTGCTGTGTTTTATTTAAACTATTCACCAGAGACCGCTAGAGTACTCGAGGTATGCAAATTGGATTACTTTGAATATTGCGACTTCTTGGCCTGTGCAGTCTTTTGGAACCGGAAAACTACGCATGTTATGGAGTGTCAGAGTTTGAAATTTTATTATTGTGACAGCCCTGGTCTATTTCGATACTAAGGAATAGACTCGATACTCAATACCGATTCTGATACCAAGATACAAGACTGAGGACTTGGAACATCTTTTCTTTTTATGTGATTTTGTACAACAATTTTGGTTTATTTTCAGTCTTGGCTTCAGTCCAAGGGAAGTCAATTTGCCCCTTTAACCATAAATTATATAGAATTTGATGTATTAATAGATGATAAAAGAATGGAATTTGGTATTAATAGTTTATTGATTTTAGGTAAATATTTAATTCACAAATGTTTATTTTAAGATAAAACCAAAAATGACACTTGACGAATGACCTGAAACGTTTTTTTTAGTTTTTGAAAGCAAAGAGGCTGGGTTTCTTATGTCTTTTTCAAATGATTTTGATTTGTTCCTTTGATCAGGAGCTTTGGAAATGCGATAGAGACATTATTTATTTAAAATTTTGTTGTTATTTTATATTATGCTTGTTCTGGATTCAATGTTTAAGCAAAACTATTATTCAACATTTATTTTAATAAGAAAAGGTTTAACATTGCATATCTCGAAAGAAGAGAAAACATGCAGATGTTGTTGAAATTTTTCAATAAATATTTAGTTTGGCTCCCAGTTTTTAATTTGGCCCTCTGTGAATTTTGCATTTGACACATCTGCACTAGATGGTTTGCAAGAACCCCAGAAGTGCGAGTTTGGGCACCAGCCAATCAGTGAAGAGCCATACATTCTGTGTTGGCAACGATTCCCGAGATCGAGGATTTAAAGCCGGAACAAAGAGAATGTTTGGTGAATTTTATCAATGAGAAAGATGTTATTGCCCTTCTTCCTATGGGATTTGTGAAAAGCTTAATATACCAGTTATCCCTGTTAGCAGCGAATTACATACGTCACAACCAAATAGCAGCAATTGGTTAAATAAAAAAAGTACCTGCCTACACTCGAGCGAATGAATCCTAATGCTGAGAGGTCAAACGGTTTCCATGAAATGAAACTGGCTGATGAATCAGTTTTGTAATTGCCCCATTTGGACGTGAATGTGTTTTTATTCACACTTGTTTTGTTTTTGTTTGTTTGCATCTGGGCGTTCTGAAGTATTAATAAAAACAAAAAAAAAACATGATAAAAGACACAATAGAATGCGATTCTTAACATTAAATAATAGTACTTTCATTTATTATGTTGTGTTCTATGTACGTAATCTCTCCATGGTCCAGGTAGGTTCCATAATGGTCCATGTGTTCTTACTTTTTCTTTTTCAGATACAGCTCAAGATCATTCTAAATCTATTCAGGAAATGTTCACTTTGTGCTGTGAACGTTGCTTTCTTTGTATCAATACATACTCAGATGAGTATCTATGTAGTTTCAATACTGGTTTTAGAATCAATCAATACAATAAAATTTACAATACCTTTGACAATCGTAGCTCAGTTTCTGCAGCAGTCCATTAAGACCAACTAAAGCAAATCCACTAGACAATGTTATTATGGAAATAGGACTTTGTGTTGACGCAGCAGGAAAAGAAATCTATGAGAGTTAGAAAGACAAATTGTTTTCAACACTCCAAATGATCAATTTGTACGACATTTCTCTGCCAGCAAAGTCTTTCCTCAGCGTCGGTTGGTACATCTTCTCCTATGATAAGATGAAATTACAATTTGTTATACTTGAAGCTTTTCGTAAGAAGGGAGGATTTTGTTCGTTGAGTAATTTTGATTTAGGGATGATCCGATACTGACTCCAATCCAAGATTTAAAGATGCATTGTGTAACTTTTTGGGTGGAGGATTGGTCAGCTTTTCTTCATGGAGGTGCTTTGTCTGGAATGTTCCACAGTATGGCATTAAACCTTTCTATTTCATGGAGACCGAACCAGACCAAGTTAGAGGTCAGATCTGTGGAGAGGCGACCCTGCTGACTCTAGATATTTTTAAGTTCTAACACCACTTGTAACTGAATACATTTTACGGTAGAGGTTGTTTAATGTTACACTGTGGAACATTCCAGGCAGAACAATGACAAATCCATAGAAAAAAGCAGGTGACGGACCCCCAACCAAAATGTTGCTCAGTGTATCTTTATTTTATTTATTTATTTGGTTGATTTAGCAGGGACAGTGTACATTAATCAAGATTTCTGTAAATGTACTAGAATTATCCAGAGAGGCTATTTTTCATTTGTAGTCCCTGGACAGATGGTAAACACGGTCACCTTAAAAACACAACAATAAAAATTATTTTTTTTAAAAAGTCCAGTTGTGCATAACAGTTCAAGTAAAAGGCAGTGCAAATACAAACAGACACTAACAACTCTAGAGCACACAGACAGATATTTAATCTAAACCTGCATGCGACAAAAATGATCCAAATGTGTTATGTAGCTGTTATTTATCTTTTAAGAAACTTTGTATAAATAAAAAATTCAATCAAAAGACTTGCTGGGCCAACTATGACCTGTAAATATGACTACAGCTGTGCAAAAATCTTGAAATGTCAATATATCGTATCGTTTAATGTGATGATACAGTATCGATATTTTCGGTATTTTTTGGTATATTTTACTTAATTATTTTGTTACAGTGCTACAGTTTTGTTGGTTGTTTAGAGGAAAGAAACTCGTTTATGTGACACATTTGACATTTTCAGTTTTGATGATATAAATTGGGTGTGTTTCATATTAACTTTGCCCAAGAAGTGGTTTAACTTTAAGACTTTTAGCCAAGAAGCCAGAAGATTTAGCCATTATTTTTTATTGAACCACATCGAATTGATTTGAAATGATTCGTATCGAATCAAAAATGCACTGTATCGAGGTATGTATCGTATCGGCAACTTCTTAATGATACCCAGCTCTACTTATTACATCAATATATCCAACCAGGATATTAGTAGAACCGATATGTGGAATTTGCTATCCGATCCAGCAATTTTTTACAGGATCTGCAGCAATATTCTGTTTTATTAGTTTTATTTAATTGCTTAAAAGTGCTTTGTGTAACTCTGCTTCTCCATGGAGATGTTTGTTATTGTTGTTTTTCTGTAATGTCTGCAAGTTTTACTCAATAACAGGAATTTTATTGACTTAAAAACCTGCATTCTTACAGTGAGTGGGCTCGCTTCTACACAGATCTGACATGTAACTCGAGCCCATTGCATTACCTACTGTCTTTGTGGAGATTAATAAGTGCAATGTTGTACTGTGGAACATTCTAGACGACATCTCCACCAATAGTTACACAGTGCACCTTTCTTTATTGAATCCAGGCACTTTTTGCGTCCTGGGTTTCACTGCAACGCCTTAGCTTAGGTTTTCCGATCTCTCCTCCCCCCGGTTTGCTTCTGCCTTGTTTCTGTGGTGTCCTGGAATGCCGCAATTCCTGTAGCTTCGGGGGGCCTACATTAAAATGCTAATTGTTTTGAAATGAGACTTGCATTTTCTATTTTCGCCTTTATTGTGTAAACGCGGCCTTATCTGATCTCCACTAATCAGCCTGATACCGTAGATGCCAATCCAAACAACGCAGCTTTGACCAGGTACAAGCAGCCAGCAGTAGGTGACAGTAAGTGCTTCTATAAAAGGTCATTGCAGTGCTAATCCTACTATTCTTAGTTCCGGCCCTCAGCTCCTTTGTGGAAAATCTAGGGCACACACACTCTACTCCACTCTACACTACACCTTATTTTTCTGACATAACTTTATTTCTCATTCTGGGGTGGTTTTAAAGGGACGTTCCGTAACTTTTCTGGTGGAGAGTCCCCCAAACGCTTTTCTCCATGGAGATGTTAATGATTTTTTTCTGCAGTATTTCACACTCAGGGATGGGACCATAAATAATAATAATGTTTTATATAATTGTGGTAATCGCCAATGAAGATAATCGCCATTTTATCACCAGAATGCACTCAAAAAAGATACTTATCCTTGGGTGGGCAAACTTTTTGACTCGTGGACCACAAATAGTTCTAAAATTTGATGGAAGGACCAGACCAGGAGCAGATGGATGGAGTTTTTTGGTAATCTGCCTCCATAAGAGAAAAAAAATTATATACATATCCCATGTTATTGAAATATCCCATAATTGAAAGTGATTACAAAGCATTACAACAAAATATCTGTCTTTTAGCCCCACAATATTTACTATTTTTTGAAATGGCTTTTAAACTGAAAAAATAAATAAATAAATAAAAATAAAATAAATAAATACAATAAAAACAAACTAATAATAATAATAAAAATACTAATAATAATACTAATACTAATAATACTAATAATAATATACAAAAATAAATAATAAATAATAATATACAAAAATAAATAATAATAATAATAATATACAAAATAATATATAATAAACAAATAAATAAATAAAAAAAAACAATAATAATAATAACAGTTCGGCGAGCTGGATTAAAAAGACTCGGGTCATACTTTGCTCACCCCTGTTCTGGATCCTTGTTGTTTTTCACTCATAACAAAGTACAATACTATAACAGTTGTTTAAATATGGTACTTTTTCATAGTATTAAGACTATAACTAGTCACATGCATAACATTTTTAAACTGTCAGCAGCTTCAATAATCATCGGGCCAAGTTACAGGTCAGATCTGTGGAGAGGTATTCCCTCCCACAGTCAGAATACATGCTATTCTTGGTATTTTTGCGCATTAAACCCATCCGTAATTGAATAAATGTAATGTAGAGCTGTTTAAAATCATACTGTGGAACATTCCAGGCAGAGCAATGACACTTGCATAGAAACAAGCAAGTGACAGCTCCACTAAGGCTGTGAATTTTGAGCACGATTTCGATTTTTGTGTCAAACAATTTCCAAACTCATATAATCAAATTGAAGCTTAACATGGTTTATTTTGGGATATTTTTTATATAAGTAAGTGTTTTATTTTTTTTTTAAATATAGAGATTGTAGAACAGCTTATTTTGGATACATTTATGTTTTTCTATGCCTTATTTCATGTTCAACGTATGTTTTATTCATTTTATGTTTTATACATCGCAAAAACTGCTTTAAGGTACAGATCTGTGCCTATATTTATTTTCAATTTGAAAGTTTTGCACAAATTTAGAGAGATAAATGCTGAGTAAATGCATCATGTAACTAAAAAAGAATAGTTTCAATAATCGTGATTTCAACATTGACCAAAAGTAATCGTGATAATGATTTTTTTCCATAATCGAGCAGCCCTAGGACCCGTTACCGAAAAGTTACACGGTGCACCTTTAAGAAGCGCACTCCCCCCCGTCCTTCTTTCTCCCCGTCGTCTGTCGTCTTGGGTTGCCGCGGCCGTGTCAGCTTCCTCCGGAGAGGGGAAGTGATGCGTCAGGGAAAGTGCTTTTATCTGCCAAGCCATCTGATCTCATGCGATGCGATATTGAGATAAACACAGCGAGACGCAGAGAGAGATATAGAGCGAGGGATGGGGACGGGGAGGAAGGAGGGGGGTTGGTAGTTACAATTTTGTGGGGTGCGGAAATTTTGCCCCGGCGATGATTGCCAAATTTACAAAGAGAATGCGAGACGAGGCTTGTTAAAAAATGTGTTCCCCAGCGCGAGGATGTAGCCTTCTAACACGGTGTCACCGGGTGTGATGGGAGCGCCACGTCTTTCCTTGACAGGCAGGAGTTGACTGTCAGCAAGAGGAAACCTAGCCCAGCTCTGTAGCATTTTTTTTATTTTATCTTTTTTTTTTCTCAAACTTTGTAGGAGGTGCGTAGAAGTTTGCATTTGAATGGGCTGTGTTTTGACAGGAAGAACAGCTCTATAGAAAGAACAAAACGCGTCAAATTTCAAAAAGACTCTCGGTTTGTTGTAACAAGCAAAAATGGGGAGAATTGTAAGGAGTAGACTTAAGGACGCAGCAATCTAATATTTCCCATACTGTAAAATTTGATCTGATATCCTAATAGGCCTGTAACGATCACAGATGTTGCTGGAAGATTAATTGAGCAAGAAATTATTGCGTTAAACGATAATACTGACATTTTGAGACCATTTTCAACTAAATAGCGTCATTTCCGGACTATAAGACCCTACTTTTTTCTCACACTTTGAATCCTGCAGCTAATAAAACGCGATGCGGCGAATATATGGACGGATTCTTTGTTTGGCACATTGTCCATTCATATAAACGGTCTATTGTTTGGTAACACAGCGGATACGCGCAGCATGAGTGCAAAAAGCGCAGCTGTCTGTGCGATTAACACATGGATCTCGGGTTAACATGAAGTTGTGACACTAGTGATATTGTCAACGCACTCAAATAGCTTATCGATGTGTGATCAAATTAATTATGATGCTAAATGAACATTAATGAGTGGGATACGTCTTACCCGTGTGCGTAAATGATCAGAAGAAACATCTCAAACTTCAGCAGACATCCACTTGTACCTGATAGATAGATAGAACTAGCACCGCCCCCAAGAGAGTCTGAAATCTGCTGAAATCCTCCAAGACACTGACAGGATACAGACAGGACAGCGGCTCTTTCTGCAGGAGACATGCTCAGTAGAGACGGGGGTGATACGCCGAGGAAGATGCTCATTTAATTGTGTTTTGAACAGTTATTTTGCGCTTCATAAAACACCCTCCTCATGGAAACACACAAAGAAATGCAGATGATGCAGCTTTTAAATTAAAGGTAAAGGTGGTCGAAGAAGGAAACAGAGCTGCTGCACGTGAGCTCAACTTCAGTGAGTCGATGGTGAGATTTTGGCGACGGCAGCGTGACGAACTGACTCCATGCAAAAAGACGACAAAAACTTTCAGAGTCGATAAAAGCAGACGGCCTGAACTTGAAAACGTTCTTGAAGACGTGGACACCTGCGGCTTATATTCAGGTGTGGCCTATTTATGTACAATTTTAAAATTTGTTTAAAATTTTGTTGATGCGGCTTATATTCAGGTGCGCTGAGTAGTCCAGAATTTATGGTATTGACAATTACAGCTGATATTCTGGTTGGACATTGATCTAATAAGACTACTTATTGGTCATAGACGGCCAAGAAATTCTCATAATGTTTGAATTTTTATTTACACAAAGCTTTAGTAGTTATCTGAGGGTAAAACGGCAACATTTGGATCAGTTTTGTCTCATTTTGTTTTAGTTTAAAGGCAATAAATGCTTTTAATAAATTAATAAATGCTGTTTTCAGGCAATATCAGCAGATATTTAAAGCTATATTATCAGAATTGGTATCGGAACTGAAAAAGCTGGGTCTGTGCATGCAATTTTCTGCTTTGTAATACACTGGGAACTTTGCCACGCAGATTTTGGCAAAGTGGGGACGCCAAAACGGATGCTATTTTGGTTGATGAGAAAATGCGTAATTTGGCAATGTAGGTTTTTGTAGCTTCGGCCACAAATGTAATGCTGTGATCTAAAAGACAAGCGGACTGTCCAGATGGTCTGTTTTATAGTTGTCCATTAGGAGTGGACAAAACAGCACGGCCATGTTGTCCAGTGAGCCGCCAAAGCAGCTATGATTGGGAAGACGTGGAATCGCTTTAGACAAACATGCTAAGTATATATTGCCATGTGCGGTGTGGGGGTTAAGTTATTTAAATTCTGATTTCTGATTCAAATTCTGATGCAATTTTTCAAGTTTAAATCTAAAATTTGTTGGCTGAAGTGTAGAATTTTTAATATTAGATGTAAAAATTATAAGAGTTTACCATTTAATACCGTATTACACATATAACAACATGCATAATATTTAGGGTTGCCAAAAGTGTCGAAGATCAGATACTAATCGATAAAACTAGTTCAAATTACTTTCTAGCTTTAATACAAGTATCGATACTAAAAATAAAAAAAAGTCACATCACCAGGACCTAAACTAACCTGAATAGTTTTAGAATGAGCTCGAGCTGGATCAGAGCAAGTATAAGAGCACATAGACAAGCAGCACGACTGAGGGATTACACAAATATAAGGTCTAGGGTTGAGCGGTATCCAAATTTTGATACCGTTAAACCTTCTTATTGCCGTATTACCAAAATTTTTTAGTACGACTTTGATAAAGCTACGAAGCCGCACCTCTGTATGGTTTATACGTGTGACCTGCAGAGTTATATTCTCTGAAAGGTTTCACATGAACCATCTCTAACGCAATAGAAGCACAGAACAGACTCACCATCAGCAGCACATCCTCTGTCACAGAAAGAACACTCATATTCCACTGAGTCATGGCCTTTAGTCCAACAGAAGCTGAACCGCATCAGAGCACAAGGAGACAGCTGTTTTTATCAGCGCTTTATAGTTCATGCAAATGTGTTTTTAAGTTTCGTTTCTGTAAAATGTAAACAAATGTGCGCCTAAAGCCAAAATGCTGACAAATTGCAGAAGTGCTAGTATTTTTTGGGGACCAACTCGCTTGCTTTTGGACTTGCCATATTGTCTTGGTCTCTTTTATGAGCGTCACGCGACAACAAAACGAAACTAATCAGACGTCTCCCCACACAGTTAAAAGAAACATTATAGACATGATTAGTTTTAAATCATGATAGCATCAAATTGAAAATATAAACACACATTCATCTGTGCTGAGCAAACAAATTTAGGTATCAGTATTGCAATATTATATTAGGTCCTTATGCGCTGCAGATTTTTAAAATGACTGTAATGAAACTGATACTGTTTCTGCTTTGCTGTTTGCTGGTTGCTGTTTCCAACCTTAATGTTGAAAATCACATTCTCTTGTCTAAAGAAAGTGTGTTTTCATTGTGGTATCGGTATTGAGTATCACGTCGGTTCCTTAATATCGAAATGGAGTTTGAAATTTTAGTATCGTGACAGCGCTATTAGACTTGTATCCAAACATACAATTTGTTTTAATATTATATGTACATGTATTTTTGTATTATCAGTTTATTTCAATGTTTGTGTTTCTCTGTCGTAATAATGCGCTCACCCACTATGGTGCAGTTTTAAATGGTCAAATGGAAAACTAGATTGGCTGACCAGACGAGCGCACAATTTAGAAAAAAAAACAACAAGTTACAAACCGGTGCAATCACAGGACATGCACACACCAAATTGCTGTAGACAAGACGGAATTGGCCCATCGGAAACGTGACACTGCGCTCCATGTGAATGCAAAGCTAATGCAAATGAACGATATGGTATACCTCCCTTCTGCGCAGCGGGGCCACGACTTCATTACATCCACGTGTAAGGCTGTGTCGCCGTGTTTAAATGTTTCCATACACTGTCAGCCGCCATTAGAAGCGGATCACTGAACCTAAAGATGACAGGGCCGACTCCCTCATCACCGCGCTAAACAGACCTTTTCTATTACCGGTGTCAAGTTTTAACCAAATTGGTGCGAGGGAAGAAATATTTCACAAAATATTGAATTTCAGTGATGTATTGAGGAGCATGTTAATTCAGTGGAATGATTTGTAATTTTACACCTGGTTTAATGATGCTGTTTTTGTATTAGGGTGTTCATTTGAATTAAGGTCAAGCTTAATATTTGGAAATGTTTTAGTTCCATAGAGATCAAAATGTTATGCAGATTCATTTACCATTTTACCTTGTTGTTTTATCAGCCCATGCAATAGACCAGAGGTTTTCAAATTGGGTGAATGTGAGTTGGTTTTAGTTCTGGGTTTAGTTCTGGGTTTAGTTCTGGGTTTAGTTCTGGGTTTAGTTCTGGTTTAGTTCTGGTTTAGTTCTGGTTTAGTCCAGGTTTGGTTTTTAGTGCTGGTTTTAGTTCTGGTTTAGTCTGGTTTTAGTCCTGGTTTGGTGCTGGTTTTAGTCCTGGTTTTAGTTCAGGTTGTAGCCCAGGTTTTAGTGCTGGTTTTAGTTCTGGTTTAGTCTTGGTTTTAGTCCTGATTTTAGTCCTGGTTTGGTGCTGGTTTTAGTCCTGGTTTAGTTCTGGTGTAGTCCAGGTTGTAGTCCAGGTTTTAGTGCTGGTTTAGACCTGGTTTTAGTCCAGGTTTTTAATCCTGATTTTAGTCCTGGTTTAGCCCTGGTTTTATTTCTCGTTTAGTATTGGTTTTAGTCCTGGTTTAGTTCTGGTTTTAGTCTTGGTTTAGTTCTGGTTTTAGTCCCAATTTTAGTTCTGGTTTAGTCCTGGTTTTAGTCCAGGTATTATTCTTGATTTTAGTCCTGGTTTAGTCTTGATTTTAGTCCTGGTTTTTGTCCTGGTTTTAGTCCAGGTTTTGGTCCTGGTTTAGACCTGGTTTAGTCCTGGTTTTAGTTCTGGTTTAGAGGTGCAGCCCACGCACTATACTCGAGAAAACATGACCCGCGCTGCATACAGGAGGAGGTGCAGTTCATGCGGCGTATGCAAGACAAAAAAGGTGACGCTCCAAACTGTGAGTAGGTTGTCAAAATGGTGACATAATTTTACAGCTAATACACGCGCGTACAATTACCAATAACAACACTGCTGCAGATGTGGATCGTTATTTTTTTCTTCACCTGTGTGTCTCACCTTTTGAAAACCACGGCCGTAGACTCTATAAAGAAGTTGACTGAAAGGAGTGAGACTTCATCCATATCGTTCAGCTCCAGTCAAATGAAGCTCTGCAAGGGTTATTATAAGGGCAAATTTCAAGCCCAGTTTCATATTTGAAATTCCGACGGTGAGTATCTAAGCAACTCTGTCAATCAAACCTGTTAGTAACACTAGTGGGAGCTACCTTGGCAAAAGAAGTTGTCTGTAAATCAAGATATGAACATTAATAACAGAAAAATATGGCAAAATAGCAAAATAAAAACACCAAGATCACGTAGAGCGAGTTAATACGAACATTTTGAGGAAAATGAGGAGCCTGACAGCAGCAGTTACGGAGAAAGGGGCGATGTTTTTTCAATATAGAGTTGATTGAAGCCAGAGCTGATGGAACCTGAAGCGTGCACATGCTCATTTCCTATTTGGAGTGCAGCGACTAGCAGTTCAGCCATGTCCATATAGAGTCTATGTCCTTTACAAGAACACTGGGGGATTGTGGACACACGTTCTCAGTAAATCCTGCAATATTTTAAGGATTCATTGTGTAGGGATTTAGGCTTTAATGCTGTCTTAGTCAACCAAAAAATTGTATTCGTCGACTAATCATTTTATGTAGATTGCGTGTATTAATATGGGATCATGGCAGAAAGGGGCAATTAGTGAGTTAGCTAAAGAAAAAGGCAGATTAAACTCATGATTCACAAATTTAATCTGTCTATTGTTTCCTCCTCTTTCTGTATAATTAGTTGTTTTTGCATGAACTCGTGCGCAGGTGCAGTGTTGTGAGAGCTGTTTGGTCAGTTGCATAGAGATGTGTAATAGTTTTGAGAGCTTTTGTCGCATTTCACAATAGTTCATTAATCATTAAGCATCCAGACATGTTTTTCGTCAACTACAACCTTATTATTGTGTAAGAAAATGTGGCTTGCCCTGTTTAATTGTATGTTTTTTTGTTTGATTGATTTTGTTTTTATTTCGAGGTTGTGTCAAGAGAGAAACAATCATGTATAATGTATTTTCCGGACTATAAATCGCTCTGGAGTACAAGTCGCACCAGCCAAAAAATGCACAATGAAAAAGAAAAAACATATATAAGTCGCTCCAGACAATAAGTCGCACTTTTTGGGGAAATGTATTTTGTAAAATCAGAGACCAGGAACTGAAAGGAACAGAATCTTGAAAGAAAAGTTATAGTAATAAAAACAGACTATGTTAATATATTCAGATAATTATACCATAAACAGCAGAACAGAACAAGTTTACCAAACTCTCCATCTCACTCCAAATCACTAAATCCATTGAATTCTTCATCCTCGGTGTCACTTCTGTGCGACCTCCGGAGATGAACCATAGATACATGATGTAAGAGCACCGTTTCTTGTTCTGTGTAGCTGTCGTCAGACTCAGCATCAGTTCCAGTTAGAATTATTCCAGCATTTCTGAATCCTGACAGGATGGTTTCGATTATCATTAAAGTTCAGGCTTTGTCGATCCATCCAGTGAGTTCCAGGAAAGTTGCATGGTGCACCCAGCCGGTTACCGTGAAGCTGTGTTCTCTATTCCCGCTTTCCGCCAGTCCTTCACAAATTTCTCGCTCACTCCAAACTTTCTTTCTGCTGCTCGATTATCGTTTCGGCTGAATATTTCACTACATGCAGCAGGACAGCGGCTATTTCTTCTGGAGGCATGCGCAGTAGAGTGAAGTGACAGTGGTACAGGAGTAATAGGAGCAGCAGATACTGACACACAAGACTAGAGCCTCTCGCAGCTGTCATTCTGAAAATGTTATATATAAGTCGCACCGGAGTATAAGTCGCAGGAAACACCCAAACCATGAAAAAAGTGCGAATTATAGTCCGAAAAATACGGTACTAAATATACATTGTAAACAACAGAAAAGCACATTTCTCAAAAAGGAGTGGGAAGAAGAAAAACTTAAATCAACCCACCCCTGTTCATTACATAATTTCAAAAATTATGTGGTTGCTTTTGTTGACGTGACTTTGAACATGCAGCCATTCAAAGTTCAGCCATATTTCTGTCAATTCTAGTTGACTTTTGTACTTGTTTGGGATTTGAATGCGAAACTGCAATGTGTTATCTGCTGGATATTGTAGAAACATCCTGTGCTGGCATTGAGCAAGAACATGAAGTATGGAGACTGGAGTAAGACTGTTCTAGGATTGCAGACACATTCACAGCTAATTTCTCATGTTTTAAGTATATATTGCATAAAAAACATGTGTTACCCTGTTTAACTGTGTGTTTTTCATTCACATATTGAGAGAAAATGGTCAAAAACGTGTCTGAAATTTGAATGGCTGCATGTCGGAAGCCATTTTAGTCAGCGTTTTCAACTCTTTTCCAGATCTGACTGCGATATTGCAAAGTGTCATCTATTGGACTTTGTAGAAACCTCTGGTGCTCGCATACTGAGCAGCGCATTCTGATACCGCTTTCACTGATTCACAACCTCAAACCATCCCCCGAAAAGCGACTCATCTTTGGACTTGAATGCGCCCTTTGCAAAGTGTGCCTCTGGTGTCACAAAAGCTCTGAACCGCGCTCACTACACATCAACAAGCCTGTCCAAAAAGCTGTCACACTCCCTGACCAGCTTATTTCCCTTTTTCGGCCCAACGCTGGGGCTAGCTCGCTCGCGCTTTCAAAACACAATGCAAATCACTCAAGTCGGCCATGCAAAAAGTCCCCAAACATGCGCACACGCACACATACACGCACGCGCTTTCTCTTCCTGTGTCCTCTTCCTCTACTTGTATGTCCACTATTTCACCCACCGTTTTGAATACACCCCCCTCGTAGCTTTTTTTCCCCTCTCTCCCCTGCCCCCCCAATCGGCTTTTGTGCAGCGTCTCTTCATGCTCGACCAGCCGTGCCGTGACTCTTGGCTTCAAAGGCTACCTCATTCATCAGTCACTCATCGGAAAGAGGGTCCCATTCAGCCTCGCGCTAACACACTGGGAGGAGTATATAAAAAACCCCAGCGAAGTGCATGAAAAAGAAGGAGGGGCTGCTGGAGGGAGAGGGCGACTGGCGCTTGACCGGGGGAGACCTGGGGGGTACGCGGCAGGGGTGTCCACGCTCCCACACTTATTTTGGAGGCCACTTGTTTCAAAAGGGTAGAAGGGGAAGGAAATTGACCAAATTGTTTAATTTGTGGGAGTGGTTTTCAGTAATCAGTTTTAGAATGTGTCAATCAATCAGGATACATGTGAATTTTTTATAATTTTTTCATCAGTTTTTGTTGAAAGGAGAAGTAAAGGTGCTTGCAGTGTTCCAAAGTTATTCCGCACTACATTCAGACTGCAGGGCTTAATGCTCAATTCTGATTTTTTTGTGAAACTGATTTTTTTTTTTGTGAGGTCATTCACATTTCCAATTAAATGTGACTTGTATGTGATCTCCTGTGTGAACTTTAAACGTCCCAAAAGTGTCCCGCATGCACATTGGAGGACACGACGACGTCACACACAGTGAGCGTGTTCAGTGTTTACGGAAGTCGCCTAAACGCTGGGCTTGTCTCCCAAAATACAGTCCAGTTCTTCGTAAAATGGACAGGTTACACGTCCACGGCCACTTCGTTTGTTTGAGTCTTTAGCCTCCTTGTATTTGGCTCACAGGCTTTTTAATTTTCATTGACGTTGGAGCCAGGACCGCCTGTAGCTGCTCGGACATTTCTTTGGCAATCATGTTAAAAAGACCCCTGCAATTTGGCCTGAATACAGCGATCCCCCCCCAAATATTAATAAACTCACTAACCTCGTTTTACTGCCATTGACTAGACTCCAAGCCTGACGTGTAGGTGGGATGAATGCGACCTGGCCGTTCAGACTGAAGTCGCTTGTCAAAAGATCAGATATGTATCGGTTTTAGGAGCACATATCCAAGTGGTCTGGGTCTCATTTGGAAAAAATCTGATCTGTGTCGTTCAGACTGTATACGGACGAAAAAATCTGATTTGGGTCACTTCAGGCGGCAGTCTGAATGTAGTCATAGTATCCCAAGTACCCTAAATATTCACCACGATGAGTTTATAAGAGCTTTTCACAACTGTCAGGCCAGAGCACTGATGGTAAAATTAACTACAACTCGTCTGCTTATTCATACTTCTTGATTTTTTAATCTTTTTTTTTGTGGTTTCCAAAAATCCTGACCCTTTTACAGCCTGTATACTTTTTCGTATCCTTACACATATTAAAAGGTATTTGTTCTAATATAATTTCAGTGTAATATTCCACTGCCAATATTCACATACAGGTCATGCTCGCTTGTTTTGTGCTTTGTCCTATTTGGGTGGGTACAGTCATTTACCGTATCATCTTTCCTGTGTTCTTTTCACTTGAGCCGCCTTCACAATAGGGGAGTGTCGTGGCCTGTTCTTCCAGTAATCCCCCCTGCACCTGTGGGACGGAGGAGGCGGCTTACAGGGGTCTAGTGAACCTTCTGTCCATCGTGACTGGGTTGGTCAAAGTACTGTGCATTGTTTTCTAATCAATGGTCTAATATGACAGCTTAGACTTGTACTTGTGCTACTTTTCCATCGGTGTTTCTGGTTTAGATGAGAAAAACAAGTTGCAGAGCACAAGGACGTCTCTGCTGGTGCACGAAGGAGTGAAAATTAGGCTCGAAACAATAGCTGCTGGCTTCAAAGTTGAGATTCTCGCTAAAGATTGATTGTCTATTATTGACTGACTTTCATTGTTTGATTTTTCTGTTTCAGTTGGTTAAATTAACAATTTTGTGAAGCCCCGTGAGCATCCTGCTGTTGTGATTTTGGGCTAATTAAAAACTGAATTGAATTAAACACAAAATGGGAGGAAAAAAAGGACTTGGTATTCTATAAGCTGGTCGCGGTTTAGCTCTGAATTTGATTGACTTTGGCGTTTTCTTCATAATTCCATGTAGCCATTGCTTGAAAAACAGAACTATTTCTTTTTCAAAATCTTGCTTTTTGAGCACCCTAATTTTTCACTGTGATTCACTGTTATGACTTTTCACAAATCTGAGAGACTAGAGCAGAGTTTTGCCGTGACAGTAAAGCAAACTTCTTGATTATCGAACAATAAAACGCTTTACAATTGGATGTAGACCGTACGCAGCAAACTTATTTTGACCTCAAGAGCTGCTTATACAATTTATCTGTACTGGGATACATTACTTTTTGTTTGAATGGGAAAAAATCTGGTTCAAGCAGGAATAAGTGACACATTATCGTTATTGTGGGATGCTTTCGATTTTTTTTTTGTATGTTGTATTTTTTGTGACGCTCTACGGTTATTTTCCTTTTTTGGTGGAATAAAATGTGTTTTTTCAATACACTTGACATATTCACTGTTTTGTAGGGGTGTAACAACCAAAATATCGTGATATTGTATCATTAAAATCTCTCATTAATATAGTGGGCCATCACAATATAGACGCAGCAGATTTATTTTGACCTCAAGAGCTGCTTATACAATTCATCTGTACTGGGGCAAAACACTTTTTGTTCGAATACATGGGAAAAAATCCTGTACAGGCTGAATAATATATGCAGAATAATGGAGAATCAAATACAAACCAGAAATGTAGGTTAACAACATGCACTTAAAGTTAGCCCCATGTTTTTTCTTTTTTTAACATAACTAATATTAAGCAGTTCAAGTTCAAGTTGGTGTCACGTTGCTTTGATCTAAAAAAAAGTAGCCAGCGTCTTGTTTACTAAGAAAACAAAAATACTGCCAATGACCTATTTGCATGTTTTCTATCCTCACAATGTTGGCTATCTAACGAAAAGCATCAAAAATCAGATACTAATTGATTCTAAAGCTGTTATTGAAACTATAAAAACTAAAAAAAAATAAAAAATCATATTCAGGGGACAGAAATGAACCTTTCCTGAAAAGCTTTAGAATGATCTTGAGCTTTATCACAAGTATAAGAGCTATGGATGTAACGATATCCAAATCTCACAGTACAATATTTTCACGATATACATCTCACGGTACAGTATTTGTGATATGTGAAGTGTAATAGAACTGCTATTTCTTCATGTAGTTTGCGCCAAAATGGAGCAAAGGATCATGGTTGATGTAGTTCCCTCTGTTTTGCTGCACCATAACAATGAATTTAAGAAAGGGATCTCCAACCTGTAGCTCGAGAGCCACCAGTAGCTTTCCACCCCTTTCCAAGTAGCTCGACAAAAGATTTCCGAATTATACTTATTGTGTTGAATAAGTCAAATTTTATTGATTAAATGCTTTTTACTATTGTACATGCCCAACTTTGTGCACTAATAAATGGATAATGGTTTAGGTTTTATAGGTATCTAACTTAGGGTGATTAGATTTTCGAAAAAAAAAGGAGAAAAAAAAAAGGGATTGCCTTGGTTTGTGGTGGTTGGTAATAAATAAAATGTGATTCGAGTGCCTAATTAAGGAAAACTTTTTTGCACTTGGCCTATTCATGACTAACATGAGTCAGTATAGTCACATTTTCTTTGTGTTTTGGTCGTTTTTCAGCAGCTTTTCTGTATTTTACTTAAAGAAGTGACAATTTATGCCTCTCTTTACTGTTGGCAGGGATCAAATTGGTCAAAAATAGGGACACCTGGGACATTTCTTGTATCAAACTGGGACAAATCACTGGCTTTGGATAAGTCTGCTGGGAGGGGGGACACAGGGCTCAAAACTGGGACTGTCCCAGGTAAATATATGAGGTACAGTTAGATTAGGGTGACCAGACATCCCTAAGGCTTGCTGGCGCTCTTTTATATACCATATTTTCTGCACTGTAAGGCGCACTGTCATTAAATGGTCTATTTTCAAACTTTTTCACAAATAAACCGCACCGGACTTTAAACGAAACACAACAGTTGGACTTTGTTTGTGGCGTTCACGGTGACTCTGGGCTTTGTTCAGTTGTGGCGTGTAGGGAGGGTGCTGTCTGGGACCGCTGGATTGTCGGCGTGTTCGCAGTGACTCAGTTGTTCAGTTGTGTCTAGAAGTGGCACGTTGCGCTTGCTTTTTCGGTTCGTTCCTCCGTTCCGTTCCTCGTCGGCGTGGAGTGATGAGTGTGGATGTGGGTGTTTTTCGCCGCGCTGTCGCTGTCTGCTCCGTGTGTGTTTGCGTGTTCTGCGGTTGGTGCGGCTTTATAGTTTACTGAAGTCGTGCTGGGACACCCGAGTGGATTCGTGTATTGGGCACTCTGGATTGTGGGGCAGTTTTTGGTCATTTTTTGATGGGGTTAGAGGCTTAAGAACGCGTCTAATAGCCCGGAAAATACGTTTTTTTCATTCTAAATTTCTTGTGACCGCTGTGTCACATTTTTGTTTTGTAAAGGTAGCTTACCGGAGGAAATGGGCTGGAGACCTTTGATTTAAACAAAGAAATTTGTGATTCGATATATTGTGATAGCCCAGGATATTATTGTGAGACTTTTGACAATACGATATCACGATATTTTGGTTATTACTCCCCGAATAAGAGCACATAGACTTGTATACACCCATGGACCACTATGGAACTTACCTTGGGATTACAGATATAAAGTCACATGGGAATATAAAAGTCCGTACTGCAATACAATGCATGAAAATCACACTCCAATGTCTAAAGAAATTGCGTTTTTTTTTTTTTTTTATTATCATGGTGGTATCAGAATCAGCATCGAGTATCCCAGTCTCTTCCTTAGTTATTTTAGTATCATGACGTCACTAGTAGTAACAACTCTGACATTTCCAGTTGCGAGTTGTTGTATTTTTGCATGTTTCTCGCTGACATTCGCAGTGCTGTGTTGGAGGTGCTCGGTTGGATCGGCAGCGGCTGTTTTCAGGTCAGTGGGAATCGCTATTGCTCCCCTCTCAGCTGGAGTCCGCCTCACACTTAACTGCACACAAACAGAGCGGGGCCAGTTTTTTGTCCAGCGCTGGGGCTCTTTGCGGACACGTGACTGCGAGCTCCTCACTGGCCCGTGGCAAATGAGGAGATGCACTGATTTGATGATGGTCAGTTTTGTTTTGTTTTTTTCTTTTTTGAGAATTGCTTCATGCACTTTTGGATGTTGTGCATGCTGCGGACTTGTTGAGTGTTTAAGCACGATGGATGGTTTTCAGTTTATTTTTATAGCTTACCCAAAACAATGTTAGTCTTGCTTGTATGAGTAATGTTTCCACGATTAGGGATGTGCAAAAATATAGAAATATCGATATATCGTATCGCTTAATGTAATGATACAGTAATGATATCGTGGGCTGCTGTATCAATGTATTGCCAAGAGTATTTTTTGGTATATTTTACTCAATTATTTAGTTACAGCGCTACAGTTTTGTTGCTTGTTTAGAGGAAGGAAACTCGTTTATGTAACACATTTGATATTTTCACTTTTTTTTTTTTTTTTTTGATGAGTAAAATGTTCGTGTTTCATACTAACTTTGCACAAAATCTGGTTTAACAAAGACTTTTAGTATCACAGCCATGATTTAGCCTTTATTTTCATTGAACCGTATCGAATCAATTTGAAATATATTGTATCGAATCGAAAGCTCACTGTATCCAGAGATTCATCCTATCATGGCCTGTGTATCGAGGTAAATATCATATCGGCAACTTCTTAATGATAACCTATAGACTCGATACTCGATACCGATTCCAATACCACAATGATAATAAAAACACAATTTACTTGGACAATAGAAATCGATTTTCAGCATTAAATCAGGACTTTCTTTTATATTACCATGTGCAAAAATATCGATTATATTTGGTTATACAGTATCGTTATTGTGGGCTGCGGTAGCGATATAGCGCCAAGAGTATTTTAAAAAAAATTTTTTGGTGTATCATCAGTATTTTTTTGTGACACTCTACAGTTCTTTTCCTTTTTTAGTGGAATAAAACTCATTTTTGCAATACACTTGACATATTCACTGTTTTGTAAAGGTGTAAGAATAACCAAAATATTGTGATATTGTATCATCAAAAGTCTCTCAATAATATCCTGGGCCATCACAATATATCGAATCACAAGTTTCTTTCCTTAAATTCATTGTTGTGGTTCGGCAATAGCTAAAAAAAACAAACAGAGGGAACTACATCAACCATGATCCTTTGCTCCGCTTTGGTGCAGACTACATGAAGAAATAACAGCTCTAAGCACTTTTAAATCTTAGTTCTTTGGATTAAGTCTTGTCAAGGCATTTTAAGAGGAAAAAGTAGCACATTGGTCTCCACAAAATATCGCAATAAATATCGTACCGTGAGGTTTGGATATTGTTACATCCCTACTGTTTTGATTAATAAAATAGATGTATTATATAGTAACTCTGCACAAGTAAGTGGGGTTTAACTAAGAAATATTGTACTTTAAGAACCAAATATGTTTTAACAAGTATCATGTATCGTATCGGGAGCATTGTGTCTTGTATCGTATCGAATTGTGAGAGACCTTGTGATTCCCAGTTCATGCAGGTAGGCTCCATAGTGGTCCATGGGTGTATACTGGGCTTATACTTGTTCTGATACAGCTCAAGATCTTTCTAAAGCTTGTCAGGTTCATTTCTGTGACGTTTTTAGTATCGATACCTGCTCAAATCTAGTTTCAATGTCGTTTTACTATCAGGTGTTCTCTTCTTTTGTCAACCCGAGCGCAGACACCTCTACCGCTGACTCGGAACAGGTGTTAATCAAATCCTAATTATTTCATTTTCCGTGATTTCCAAGAGTCAGAAAGTGTTCCTGAAGGCGTCGTAGTTTGCCGCGACAATCAACAAAAAACAAATTTCCCATAATTCTACTGATTCTCTCTCCTCCTGTCTGTGTGGTGAGTCAATGTTCACTAAATCAGATGCCTGTCCTGACATGCCCTGACGACGCGCTCAAGCACATTCTGGGTGGGATAGAGGGGCCATTGTGAACCAGCCATAATTATCCACAAGTATTCAAACAGGAGGCCAGGAGAAAGGACATGTGAACAGGCAGGTACAGGACAGACACGAGTGGATCACATGGATTGAGCTCATGAGGTAATAGGGTCGTCAGAAGTATCGAAAATAGGATACTAATTGATGCTGAAATCAATATCGGAAGTAGATACTTATTTGAACAAGTATTGATACAAAAGTCACATTCACAGCACAGAAATGAGCCTTTCCTAAATAGCTTTAGGCTACGTTTACACAGAGCCGGGTATGTTGAGAAACGAATATTTCCCTTCCTCAGTTTTCCGAAGTGACATCATGCACATTGCACAGTTTTCAAAAAAGCTTTCGTTTACATCAACCTGCATAAATACAGTACAGCAATGCAGTTATGTTACCAAACTATAACAGTGACTCTTTGTCCGCACTTGTAAATAGTTCATGTAGTTTAATGTAAAATGTCTGAAAAATGCAAAAGAAAGCTCATTGTGTTTGATTAGAAGAGGGGGGTGGGATTAAATAAGTTTCCTTCTTCCCACTCCTTTTTGGGCCAATTTTTTGTTTATTCATTTTTTGTTGTTGTTATTTCTGCTATGATTTCACTAATGTTATATGTTTCATTGTAAAAGAATGTAAATTTCTTACTTGCCCAAAATAAATACATAAATCTCAATATGCCAATGAGCGCCATCATAACTACGCTGAGCCTCTGGGCGGCACCTGGATTAGATTGAAACCTGTAGCATTTATTTCATTACAGTTGTAAGTTTTACTCAAAAATACCTTGATAAACATGCATTAGTGAGCGGGCTCGCCTCTCCACAGATCTGTTAGAGAAGTGGCTAAATCGCCGAACTCCGAGCCTCATTCGTCTCTGGTCATGGATATGAAACATCAGCTGTGTGTACAAATGCAAACACAATGCAAAGTGTTTCACCAGAAGAAATGCGACTGCTGCTTTGAATGCTCCATGATCATCATCATAGTTTATCTACACAGTTTATCTCACTTAGCACACAAACAAGAAACTGTTGTTTTCCAGAAGCTCCACACTCTAGCCGGAGTTTTTAGAAAGATTCTTTTTCAGAGGCGAAATCTCAGTTTGCGTGGAAAAGATGGGTACAAACGAAGGGAACTGTCTCGTGTACGTGTAAACGGGACATCATAATGATCTTGAGCTGCATCAGAACAATTATAAGAGCACATAGACGGGTATACGCCCATGAACCACTAGGGAATCATGGATCAAAGCTAACCCACTAGCCGCTGTGTTCCAAATGGGAAGTGAGCATGGGCGCGCTTCTGGCTCCATCGACTCTGGCTCCAATTCTCTTATATTAATGTCACACTCCCTTAGTCCACTTTTTTACACAGTCTATGGATCATGGAATCTACCTGGACCACTGAGGTATTACACAGATATAAGAGCACATGGTAATATCAAAGAAAGTAGTATGATTTAAATGTGCACTATGTAACTTTTTGGGTGTCCGTCACCTCCTTGTTTCTATGGATATGTCATTTCTCTGCCTGGAATGATCCACAGTATGATTTTAAACAACTCTACCTTACATTTATTTAATTACAGGTGGATTTATAGCTCAAAAATACCTAGAAAAACAGACATCTCCACAGATCTGACCTGTAACTCGGCCTAGTTTGTTCTCCATAATGATAGAAAGGTTTAATGCCATACTGTGGAACATTCCAGACAAAGCAATAACAACGAAAAAAATGACACAAAGCACCTTTAATCTTGAAAATCATTGTCTAAATTGTCTAAAGTGTGTTATTTTTCATCGCGATATCGGAATCTGTATCGAGTATCGAGAAATGTTAATACCGTGACAACACTATGAAGTAATAAAGCAATCTTCTGGAACTTTTTTTCCACAGTTTACAAGCGTAGAGAGGTCTGCGGCAGCCAGATAATGCAGAACTTTTATGATCAGTACGGCGAATGAGGAAGCGGCAGAACATCAACTCAGCTAAGATTGCTAATAAATGACTTCCAAGTAGCTTAAAAAGATTCTGAATTTCACACAGAGGAATGCCTTGGTCTAAAATGCGTTAACTTTATTGCTTGCATACATTATAGAGATTTCCTGCAGACACAATCCAACTGTAAATGGATGAGGGCTACAAGATAAAGTATACCTATTAAATCGAAATCGCAACTGCTGAGACTGTAGTTTTAGACCTCTACAAAGATGTTCTGAGGGGAATTCTTGTATTTAGCTGTTCATATTTCAGTCTGATCTCGAATGGTAATGATACAGGATGAAAAACGTGCACATTAAAGGCGCCGTACCTGTTTTTTACGGTCTTAAAAACGTGAAAAACAGAGGTGGTTCAGTTTTAACAGTTTGCAGTGCTCCAAAGTTATTCCTCACTTACCTTATGCGTTCAGAGCGTCTCGTTTTTCACCTTGATGAGTTTGTAAGCGCAAAAAAGCTTTCAGAAACCAATGCGGAGTTTTGCTGTGACCGTAAAGCAGCAACTAGCATGCAAACGCCCAAACATCCTGATTATTGGACAATAAAATGCTTTTCTTCAGATGCTGGCAGCACGTACAAGACCTGTTTTGGCCTCAAGAGCTGCTTATTCAATGTTTCTGTACTGGGCTAAGACGATTTTTGCTCAAACACGGGCAAAAAATATGAGTACAGGACTATTTAAAATTTTTAGATTTGAATCTTAATTTCTAAACCTCAAAATCCCAAATCTAATCACTACCGCAATCGCAATTTTGGTGTTTTTCTGAAATGGTTTAGCCCAGACGTGTCAAACTCAGCCAAAATTTGGCCTGCAATATAATTATATTTGGCCCGCAAGATCACATCAAATATGTAACAGAGCTGCGGCTACAGAGACATTATTTATTTAAAATTTTGTTATTATTTTATATTATACTCGTTCTGGATTCAGTGTTTAAGCAAAAGTATTATTAAACATTTATTTTAATAAGAAAAGAAGAAAACATGTAGATGATGTTGAAATTTTTCAATAAATATTTAGTTTGGCCCAAGACTTAGTCCCAGTTTTAAATAATTTTTTTCCCTCTGTGAATTTCAGTTTGTTTCTGAGAGGTAGAACTCTAATCTCATTTGACATTTTGGGGATCCACCGCAATTTTAGGATTACTTCAGATGCCCTCCCCATCACGAGCAGCCACTACATTACAGTTACAGAAAAGCTGTCCAAGAAGTACCACCTGAAGGAGCTCGTGTACCACAGTTAATACTGGCTCATGCAGTCAATAAGAAACTTAAACATGCAAGAGTCCTGGAAAAGTCATGGAATTTTAGTATATTTTTCACGCAACTACAGCGTTCTGTTAAGTTCTCATTAGGCTGTTGCACCTTTTGTTTAAAAGAGACAATAAATGCACTGACAGTATTTTGAATGTTAAAAAACTATAATCCCAAACCATAAGATGAGTGGAAAGAGTTAACATTTCATATTTAGCCCCAAAAGTCTACACATGTAGGTGCCGTAAAATTCACTTTAGGTCATGAAAAAGCAATGGAAAAGTTTAGAAATTTTGCCAGCGAAAAAGAGTGGGAACCCTGTATTATGCAAAGTCGACTTTTCAGAGCTTTTAGCTGTTATAGATGCTTCCTTTTCTCATTTCCTGTCTCAAAATTGCATTTAGAGATGTGTGCATGTTTGAGTAATCTTTTAATCACTTATTTACAAAGCACCATATTGCTTCCTGTTTTCACATTTATCAGCATACGGACACTTCTCTGTACTTACTGTGTTCTACAATTTTATCTTAATCAGTGATACATGTAGGATTCTGCAGCGTCACGTAGTTATTTTGGTACAAATGAAAGAAAATAATAAATCCACTAATTGCTAGAGTGATCTGCAGTTATCCATCGGAGGTGCTGACGACTTCGCGGCTCTTTGTTGTTACGACATTTACGGCGACGTCAGTTCACATTTCGCGCCGCAGTTTTCTAACGTGGAAGTCAGTGGATTTATTTCTTTTATTAAGTCATTTTAGGTGAATATTGTGATTTAAAATGTCCAAATTATAACAGTGATCCGTGTGTAGATCATAACTATATACACTGTTCTTTAAAGGTGACCCAGAGTGTCACCCCCTCCCCTGTTCCTCTGTTCGTGTTCCTCTGTTCCTCCTCCTACTTCCTTCTGACGGAATTTTAATCAGCGCGGCGAGGTCAGCCCGTGATGTGTGCGCCGGGGTCAGAGGTCGCCCCTGGTGTCGGGAGGGAGCTCTCTCTGAAGTGCCCGTCTGAAGTGAACAACTGAACTGGGCTCTTTTTTTTACAATGGCCTCTTCACTGCACACTCCAGCTGCCCGCCGTGAGGAAAAAACACTTGCGATTGTTTGGGTCTGTGATTGAACACCGACTACCGGACACGAGAAGAGGGCTACTTTTGGAGGGTGGATTGTTGGGGAGACAAAAGAAGCGCCAGACGTGTTGTGGGTGTGGGTACAAACGAGGAGTAAATATAGTTGGGATAAGGAGGTGCGTGCTGGTGTGTGGTCTGTACTCAAAGACGGCCATGTTGGCATTGTCGTTCTGGTAAATAACACGTGTAATTAAAGTGATTAATAGCTCACTAGAAACGAAAAACTTGATTCGCAACGGTTAAGTTTATGAAATGCACATACAATTTCTTTAATCTCTTGTTTGACCTGATAATAAAGCTGTCATTTTTTAACAGACAGTTGCAAGTTCTGCTTTTTTTGTGTTCCCCTTTTAACTTCTTATGACTCAAAATATATTTTCTACTTCCTTACAACTTCCTTATCAGCCTCACATTTTTTCTTTTTTTTTTCTAATATTAGCTCAGGGTGAAAACTCTTAGTCTGATTCATCAACCGGTTTCACTTCGTATAAACCATCTGACCTTGCAGCATTAGGATTTGTTCAGCCGACATTAGGCAGGTACTTTTTTTTTTTTAATTTAACCAATTGCTGATATTTGGTCATGACGTATGTAACGCGCCACTAACGGGGATAACTGGTGTATTAAACTTTTCCCAAATCTCGTAGGAAGAAGGGCAGTAACGTCTTTCTACTTGATAAAATTCACCAAACATTCTCTTTGTTCCGGCTTTTAATCCTCGATCTCGGGAATCGTCGCCAACACAGAATGTCTGTCTTCGTCTACATCCATCTTGACCTCTTTGTTTACTATTGTGCTGTACCACAAAAGGGACCCAGACAGATGCTTGAGTTTGACATCATGGGTTCACAGCTCTTCTCTGATGGGTCAGTGCGTGGTCTACAGCTTCTCATAAACCGTCTAGTGTATTCTGATTCCTGACCTAGTCACTGGAGAGAAATGAAATTGAGCTGAGGCACTAGGTGGCACCAGAATGTCCAGTCTCTACTGAACAAAAAGTAAAAGGTAGCTGTTAACTTAAACTACCACTACATCACAAGGTGGAGCAGAGCATTTTGAGCTTTGGAAATAGACAGACATATAATATAATAACAGATAATGCAGCGTTACTCAAACATGTGTGAACGAAGCAAAACACAACTCCAGGTCTGTTCTAACACGGCTTAAAGCTGACAAGAATCCATTTTACGTAATCGAGGGCCGGTAAGCTTCAGTTTTCCAACTTAATATTGTACCTACAAAGACCCCGCTTCGAGTAACGCACCTCTAATCCATTACATTCCTATCAGCCATTAAACCTAATCATAGACATGCCTGGACATCCCTGTGTGCCTAATCCGGACCGTTCCTCTGCCCCTCGCACATCTCCAGAATGCCAATGCCGTAATCCTGATGTACAGCCACGCGCATGTCACTGCCAGCCCCGCTCCCCATCTCCTCACATCACACGGACTAAGTGACTGACGCTTGGGGAACCTACCGCAGCCAAGAGAACAGAAGAAGACGTCTGGCGTGTTTACTATGATATGGGGGCGACTGGCTGAGGCCCTATGTTGTTACCGGCGATGGAAGAAGTGCTCGATTTTGTTACTTTAAAGGTGCACTGTGTAGCTTTTGTGGTTGGGGGTCTGCTTGTTTCTATGGATATGTCATTGCTCTGCCTGGAATGTTCCACAGTATGACATTAAACAGCTCTACGTTACATTTATTTGATTATATTTGGTTTTATAGCTCCAAAATTCCTAGAAAAACAGGAATTCTGACTGTGAGCGGGTCGCCTCTCCACAGATCTGACCCGTAACTTGGTCTGGTTTGGTCTCCATGAAGATAGAAAGAATCAGCGTGTCTGGAATGTTTCACAGTATGGCATTAAATTTAAGTTTTAAACAGAATGAAAATTTACCAAAGAGAATTTATGAGTTAATGAGCTTTTTTTCACAATTTTCAGAGACTGTAGCAGAGTTTTGACCTCATGGTAATGCGAACAACAACTAGCATGCTAATGATGCACTTCCAGATACTCTAACTATAACACACTTTGATACAGATAATACACAGCAGATTTATTATGAGCTGCTTAAACAATTTATTTCTGCACAAGGGCAAGACACGTTTTGCTCATATCTATGTGAAAGAAACAGTTACAGAACCTTTTAATAGCACATAATCTGATTTATATTTATAAACTACAAGTGTGACAGACCTGTCTAGCACCCGCCACCAACACCCTGCTGCACCTGTCCCCATAAAACCCCTCTAACAATTGACTTTGTGCCCAGCCCGCCTCACATGTGCCCACTCTTCAGCCAGTCCTCGGGGTCTGATTTGGATGGACTTCACAAGCTCGAGCTCGTGTTTATAAGAGTTTATAAGTGTTTTTGAAAACTTTTAGAGGCCAGAGTGGAGTTTTGTAATGCCAACAACTAGCACGTTAACCTGCACTTCTGTTCAAATACCTGGGAACATGGCCTTTTAATAGCACAACAGACAAAAACACAAAAGGCAATATATTTCAACTAGATATTTGCCCACTGTTTGCTTCCAAATAGCATGGTAACACGCACTTCCTGATTATCGGACAATAAAATGCTTTAAAATCAGAGAGGCTACACAAGATCGAGCTCGTGTTTATGAGCGTTTTTCAAAACTTTGAGAGGCCAGAGTCGAGTTTGGTGCTGCTAACACGCACTTCTGCTCAAATAATAGCACAATAAAATGCTTTATAATCAGATGCAGACCGCTAGATATTTACCAACAGTTTGCTTTTTCTTGTCCAAAAAAACATAAGAATCATATTTATAAACTAAGAGTGCGTCTGACCTGCACCCGCCACCAACACCCTGTCGCACCTGTCCCCATAAAACTCCTCTAACAACTGACTTTGTGCCCAGCGCTCCTCGTATGTGCCTACTCTTCAGTCGCTCCTCGGGGTCTGATTTGGATGGTCTTCACAAGCTCGAGCTCGCGTTTATAAGTGTTTTTCAAAACTTTTAGAGGCCAGAGTGGAGTTTTGCGACGCTAACCTGCACTTCTGCTCAAATACAGGGGAACATGGCCTTTTTATAGCACAATAATCTAATGTACAATATATTACAACTAGATATTTGTTCCACTGTTTGTTTCTAAATAGCAAGCTAATGCGCACTTACTGATTATCAGACAATAAAATGCTTTAAAATCAGATGCAGACAGCTAGATATTTACCAACAGTTTGCTGTCTCTTGCCCCCCAAAAAATCATAAGAATCAGACTTATAAACTAAGAGTGCGTCTGACCTGCACCCGCCACTAACACCTGCCGCACCTGTCGTCATAAAACCCCTCTAACAGTTGACTTTGTGCCCAGCGCTCCTCGTATGTGCCTACTCTTCAGTCAGTCCTCGGGGTCTGATTTGGATGGTCTTCACAAGCTCGAGCTCGCGTTTAAAAGTGTTTATAAGCGTTTTTCAAAACTTTGAGAGGCCAGATCGGAGTTTTGTAATGCTAAAGTGCACTTCTGCCCAAATACATGGGATCAAAGCCTATTTATAGCACAATAATCTAATCTACAGTATATTTCAATGAGATATTTACCCACTGTTTGCTTCCAAATAGCATGCTAATGTGCTTTTCCTGATAATTGGACAATAAAATGCCTTGAAATCAGATTCAGCTAGATATTTACCAACAGTTTGCTCTCTCTTGTCTAAAAAAAAATCATATACGAATCACATTTATGACCTAAAAGAGTGTGACAGACCTGTCTAGCACCCGGCATCAACACCCTGCCGCACCTGTCCCCATAAAACCCCTCTAACAATCGACTCTGTGCCCAGCGCTCCTCTCGTGTGTAAGTATGTGTGTGCGCGCGCCTACTCTCCATCCAGTCCTTGGGGTCCGACTTGGATGCACTTCACGAGCTCGAGCCCGCCGGTGCGCTGGAGCTGGAGAAACATGAAAGAATCGCTCCACTTTCCCCTCCTCCTCTAAGTGCGCCTCTCTACCTGTCCATCCGCGCTCCCCCGGGACTCCAGTTTTTTGGCTGTGTTTGTGCCTCTGTTGCCTCTGCCCCGGTTCTCCGAGCTCGCCTCATTCATTCGTAATGAGGTGTCACGCTGCCCGGCTTTTTGGGCTTTCTGGCGCGCCGTGCCCACTCACTCCCGCGACAAGTCCACTCTCTCCTCCGCTCTCCGTCCACTGTCCACATCTGTTTTTGTCCAATCGAAGGCCCCCCCAAGGATCCAAGACAAGTGGTGGAGTGGAGGTTTTGAAATGTGAGTTGTGGCGACTAGGGCAGGATATATGTCAGATTTACACCTTGTTTTTGCTTAATTACAAAGTTTGGTGATTTCTGCGCTTCTGAGATTTCAATGTAAGGCCATATTTGTAAATGAGAAGTGGTTCTTAAAGGGCCTAATATTTTGCATTATTGACTCTTGAGCTTTAAGTCATGTTATAATGTTGTTAATTCACCAAAAACAAACCTGGATTTGTGTTTTGTTTCCTTCACACATGTTTGAGTAATACTTTGTCATAATATTGTTAGTCTGCCTTTATCTCCAAAGCTCAAAATCCTCTGTTCCACCTTGTGATTTTCAACATTTGGATGATTTTAGTCTTGGAATTGCCAATCTCTACTGAACAAAAGGTAAAAGGTAAGCTGTTAACTTGGAAACTACAGCTTCATGACATCATGAAGTGGAACAGAGCATTTTGAGCTTTGGAGATGCAGACAGTATAATAACGCAGGATTACTCAAACATGTGGGAATGAAACAAAACACAACTCTGGGTTTGTTTTTGATGAAGCAACAGCATTATAACTTGGCTTACAGCTCACAAGAGTCAATTTTGCAAAATATAGGACCTATAAAGCTGCACTAAGTAACTTTTGTGGGGGGGACTAAGCCACTATGTAGTTACTGCTTTGCCTGGAATGTTACATAAACATAAAGATAAGGATAAACATATAGGCGAGTTTCATTGTTGACAAAAGCGCACGTTGCATGCTGGGAATTATTTTGGTCGGCGGCAAGAAACACTAATTCAACATGACGGACGGAGTGAGAAAGCACGTAAAGGGTATTGATCCCGGTTATTTATCCACTCTAACGGCAGAGGACCCAAGACCATTTGACCAGAAATTGGTCATAAGCATCGATGGAGCCAAATCACCCTTTTCAACCCCGACAAAAAGGTGGACCAAACCAAATTTCTGGTCGGAATCGTCAACTACCTGGCTAAATATTCACTTCAGCGATATCCACAATGACTTGGTGGAAACTCCTGGGCCATTCACAGCAGAAAAGATGAAAACCTCCAAGAGTCTCGATGTGTTGTTGAACTTGTTGGAGTCCACGGTTTGTTAGGATCTTCTACGTTTGCTCTGCGAATGTTTGAAAGCCGTTTAATTCACTGTTAGTGGTTCTTTTCACTCAGAATACGAAAAAGACATTTTCCTTCTTCCGTGCTTCTATTTGTGCATCTGATAATGCAGCAGAAATTTACCATTATTGGGGATAAATACGCGAGGTTACGCACTGTGTTTGACCTCTACCGTGTTTCTTGCCTCCGACCAAAATATTTCCCAGCATGCAACGCGGGCTTTTAATAACAATGACGTCAGCTGAAACTCGCCTATAGATGAGCATAAAGATAAACATAAACACAGACAGGGTGTCCCAAAAAAATCGGACATAATTTTCAAAGTAATTATCTTGAAAACTACTAAGTCTAACTTAATGAAATTGAACAGCTTAGGTGTTGAACAAAGGGATGTAACGATATCAGAGTCTCTCAATACGATATTTTCACAATATACACCTCACGGTACGGTATTTATTGCAATATTTTGTGGAGGCTAATAAAATTGTGTATATTCTACTTAATCCTTTTAAAATACCTTAAGACTTAATCCAAAAACTAAGATTTAAAAGTGCTTAGAACTGTTATTTCTTCATGTAGTTTGCACCAAAACGGAGCAAAGGATCATGGTCGATGTAGTTCCCTCTGTTTTTTTTTTTTAGCTACTGCTGCACCATAACAATGATTTTAAGCAAAGAAACTTGTGATTCGATATATTGTGACAGTCCACGATATTATTGTAAGAACTTTGACGATACGATATCACGATATTTTGGTTATTGTTACACCCCTAGTTTATTCTGAGACGCTGCACAGTCTTGGGTGAACAGCACGGCTCAACCTGAAAAAAGAACAAAAATAAAACATTAAATATAAAATCTGCATCTGTGTCTATACATTCTGTGAAAATTTGAGGTTATTTCAACAAGAACTGACAACATTATCGGCCTGCAAAATTATTTCAAATTTTTTGGGACACCCTGTACATATACATTTATCTAACTTTGCCTTATTTGACGCCTGTCTCTTGCTATTTCTGCTACTTATTTAGAATTTATTACCACCATTTATATTTGCACTTTTGTTATTATAATATATTGTGACGAGTGAGCTACTGTGTCCAAATAATTTCCCTTGTAGGTCAATGAAATTTATCTAAGTCTTTGCAATAGTGAGGAGATTTTAGCCATTTTTATGTTATACGATCAGATTTGAGCTGTAGAAAGTAGAATAAATTACTTATCTGGCTAATTATTTGTTAATTCTTCTATACACTTGTTACAACTTAGGCCTTATAATTATCCTGCTTTTATCGATTATCACAATATTTCTCTGTAGCAATATATCGTGCTTCAAAATACGATATCGTGACAGGCCTATTATGAATGGCCTTCATCTCAGAATGACTGTGTTCCAAAAACTGGTTCAGACGTCCCTTGCTTAAAGTCTTAAATTGTCAGTTTTATTTCCTGCCACATCAAATTAACCGGCTGTGACCTCTCCGTCCCTCGTATTGGTCCGCCGCCAGTCTTTATCGCCGCCAGTTTCCTCTCCACTTGTCACTTCTCCGTCAAATTAAATCTTGTTTTGGTCCTAAATGAGCGTTGCCTTGACATTTTCAGCTCCCGCTCTTGGACTCGGAGTTGTCTATTTAATATTTGCACAGTGTCGCCGTTATTTACATCCCCGAGTTTTTTACCGACACTAACTTTTTCCCCTTTCTGTTTTTTTTCCATGTTCGTCCCCTCCTGACCCTGCCTCTGCCGCCGCTGCTGCCATCTTCTCCGTGGAACAGGTAAGCGCTTGTGCTGTGTTGTTGGTATAGGATTTAGCTCTGTCGGGATGGTAAATCAAGCAAAATGGCCTGGGGACAGTCTGTTCTTCCCCTTGGATACGCTGTTTGCCTGCTTGCCTGTCCGTAGATATGACGACTGGAGCCTACGCCCCCACCTGTGTTGATTCTGGTTGAACATTAAATCTGCCCGCGGTTGTAAAAGGATTTGTTTGTCTAGTTTTGTATAATTTATGGCGCTGTAGAGTTGAATGGGTGCAAATGAGCTGCTGTTGTAGGTTCTGTGTTGGTGCAATGGTTTGTGAAGGACTTTAGAGCGTTGATAAATAAGAATTCATGGGTTTTATGTAATAGTTTTCAAGAAACATAAACGTTTCATTGTTGTTCACAGCACTGTAGGCACAGCTGCTTTGGGTCTCACTGGCACAAATGTGGCTGCAGTTTGGCTAAACATAATGGGGTCACCGCTTCTATCCCCCAGTCAGCTTTATTTAATGATGATAATAATTAGGGATGTAACAGTAACCGAAATATTGTGATATCGTATTGTCAAAAGTCTCCCAGTATATCAAATCACAAGTTCCTTTGCTTAAATACATGGTTTTATGGTAGCAGCAGCTTATAAATATAGGGAACTACATATCCCATGATTCAGTGCATTCAGACAACATGAAGAAATATGAAGAAACTTGAATTCTTGGGATTATGACAGTTATAATCAGAGGTGGGACCATGTCATTATTTTGCAAGTCTCAAGTAAGTCTCAATTTTTTTGACCTCAAGTCCGAGTCAAGATCCAAGTCAAATACAGGCAAGTCCAAGTCGAGTCTCAAGTCACTGGTCCGTAAGTCCAAGTCAAGTCCAAGTCATCTGCTTTGAGCTTCAAGTCATTTCAAGTCTTTAAACCAAAGTACCAAAGATAGCCTAGATTTTTGCAATTTATTTGACTTTTAAGATAAATTGTTCTTAAAAAAAAAAAAAATCATAGAATATTTATAAATACTCATATATAGAGTATATAAGAGTAGTAAGAAATGTTATTTTTTCCTTTTAAATATCTTGACATGATCTTAGTCTGAATCATTATATTCAGAATAGAAAGAATTCAGATTTTCTCAAGTCTTCTCAAATCACTGACCTTCAAGTCCAAGTCGAGTCCCAAGTCTTACTCCATTTTAAGTCTAGTCTCATGTCCTAAAAATAGTGACTCAAGTCTGACTTGAGCCTAAGTCAAGACTTGCAAGTCCCAACCTCTGGTAATAATTCACACCAACATCTTGTCAAGTTTTTTTTTAAAGCAAAAAAGGATCCCATTTTACAATTATATCAGCCTCTTCAAAATATCGCAATAAATATTATACCCTGAGACGCATATTGTGATAATATCGTACCGTGACATTTGGATATCGTTACATCCCTAATAATAATACTGCCTTACACTTGTATAACTTTTTACAGGCTTGTCAAAACCTCTTAAGCTACACAAGCTCATTGGTCATTTATCATTTACAATCAAGTCAAACTTCTCTCACTTCTGATAAATTTTTAAAATTCCTTTCCCGATGATTTAGTAAAACATGTTTCTCAATCCACTGTGCTCTTTAACATTTAAACTGTATAAAGACATAATATAGTCTAAATATCAATATGAGGATAAAACGTTTTGTAAATAACGCCGCCCCTAAAGCCACCATACTTGTTAGACCACGCCTTTCTCTGATTGGTGTGATTCAGATTGTGGATTAGCCAATCAGAACTTTTAGTAGGGATGTAACAATAACCAAAATATCATGATATCGTATCGTCAAAGTTCTCACAATAATATCGCGGACCATCACAATATATCGAATTACAAGTCTCGTTGTCTCTTTATTATATTTACAGTTTTTGTTTACCTCCACAAAATATGGAACAGTAAATATCGTACCGTGAGATGTATATCGTGAAAATATTGCGTAAATATCATAAGAGATTTAGATATTGTTACATCCCACGATATCGCAATAAATATCGTACCGTGAGGTTCATACCGTGACAATATCGTATCGTGAGACTTGGATATCGTTACATCCCTAATCTTTAGTATGTTTTTGTTTTTAAACGTAGTCTCGAACCCTGTTTCTTCCCATCTTGGCTGACCAGGTTAGTCATTCTTTCTCTGACAACTTTAATCAGTCCAATTATCTTCAGAACAGAACATGGTAAACAGATCTTGGAGCATTACGCTGGGATCCTTTGGGCTTGATAAATGTCCATCCTCTTGCTCATCTAATGTCCAAACCAATCCGTGCATCATTCGTTCATTCGTGTTTAAATGAATAATAGAAAAAACGGATAACGGCTGTTTCCCGTTTCCTTGACTTAAACTGTGATGCTGAACTTTTGCTCCGCATACGAACTGAACCAGGACTAAATCAGGTCCGACCAGACCGGAACCAGACCAGGACTGAGAACAGGACTTAGACTGGGACCAGGACTGAAAACGGATTAGTCCTGGTTTAGTCCGTATGAGTCTCAATAGTCCCACATCGCAGTTTAAGTCACGGAAACGGGAAACGGCCATTATCCATTTTTTCCATTTTTCCTTTAAACACAAAATCGAAAACTAAAAAAAACAAATTATTATCTTTTTTATTTTTTTTTTATTTTGGTTTTGAAGACAAATAATGAAGAAAATAGTTGCTTTTTCATTTTCTTATTTTTGGTTTTATTTTGAAAAACGAATGATACACCGATTCCAACCCTATCTGTATTACGTCATCATTTATCCTTCTTTTTGTCGTTTGTTTATATATTTGTCCGTATCCTCTCCAGTTGTCCCTTATCTCTCTCTGACAGTCACTCTTAGTCCATCTCCGCTCAGGTTCCCCACGCTGTTCCTCCACGATCCGCCGCCCTCCCTCTCCACACCATTCTTTCTCTTCTCCTCCATTTGCTTCGCTCCTCCATCTCTCATCCTCCCAAACCTCTCTCAGTTCACTTCTCACAATCTGTTGCGAGCGTGCGTTTCCGGCCCGCTGCCCTGTACTACCTCTGCTGCCTGCGTGTACGTACAAGTCTGTGCAGTAGTGCTGTGTATACTTGCGTACTCGCGCGGTATCTGTCCCGGCTCAGTCCAGTGATGCCGACATGAAAGCAGCCAGGCGCCCACTCCTCTCTTTCATCCCTTTTTCCATCCCTCCGCCTCGTGTTTTTCTTCTTTTAAACAGACCAGAGGACAGTGAGGGAGCAGCCAGAACAGCATAACCCAATAATGTCCGCGCAGGTTAGCCTTACGATGGACTTTGATTTAAACTGTGTTTCATGTAACGGAGACGTCTTGTGTTGTAAATATGCACATGATATTACAAAGACTACACACTGTAAACACGTTGTACCTGATTTTACTCTTACATCGTGACGGGAGCTTCGGCTCCTTTAAGAGATACGAATCTTTTGGATCAGTTCACTTCAAAGAGCCGTTCAAAAGACAGGCTCTTTTGCAATTTATTTACGCGATAGAAGCCAATGTGAGAACTCTTTCTAACAACAAACTAATGACCAAGGCTCAGATCTGTTTAAAATGCTTTCAAACTGAGTGGGAGTGTGTTTACCCATTGAAATTATGAATAAATAAAATAAAATGTCAAAATAAAATGTGATAATAATTTTAAAAAGAGCTGTTATTATGATGCCAAATATGCTTTTTGTGCACAAAGCTCTCACTGCTGTTGCTTACTCTGCTTCTCTGTTGATTCAGGCTTAATCAATGTTAAAATGTATAAAACATTTAGAAAGAAAAGACTTGGTTCTTTTAAAAAATAAGGTCTGGATCCAGCTGTTCATGTTAAGGAACCGTTCCAAAGATGTCACATCAATAGTGAAAAAAACAAACTAGTTCAGTACTTTATACATTCTGAGCATCCAGATTATTCACCGCGATGAGTTTATAAGTGCTGTTCACGACTCTGAGACCAACGGTAATGCTAACCACACACTTCCTGATTCAGGGATGAAATGCAGATGGTGCATTTTATGGACCATCCACAGAACTTATACAATAGGTCTGTACTGGAGACAAATTTTGCTCAAATACATGGAAAAAAAATCAGACTAAGGCCATGTTTATATGATGGCGGTCTGAACAGAAAATGCAAAAGTGACATTGTGTCTTTACTCCTTCTTCTACGTTTAGACAAGTGTTTTCAGGAGGAAATCTGCGTGCATACGGTGACGCAAAAGTGTGTGGAATTCGATGCATGGAAATGATCTGACATGTTTGTTTCTGTGTACTGCATGTATGTGACGTAAAGATCTGACCAGAGTTTTGCATCTTGGGCAGTGTAGATAGAAACGCTACGCCGGAGTGTATTCAACTTTTCCACTCAGATTGTCAGATTTTTATGTTTTTAAGCCTCAAAAACGACATCACCGTCTAAATGAAAGGCACATCCGATAAAATATTTAGCCATTTTTTACCCCTAATTGTGTTAAGGTCGAACTACGCAGTTACTACTGACCGGCACTACACATCTTATAGTCCTTAAATATGTTATATTTTTTAGAATTATTTTACAAGTTTCATACAGCTAACCACTTTTTCACTCCAGATGCTCTTCCTGTTGCAACCAGCATCCGATTATAGACCCTATTTACACCAGAAAACATCTGGAAACATGCGGATCACGACTTAAGTTGTAGTTACCGACACAGGGCACGTGATAAAATCGTGGATTCAGCAGCAGTGGTCATCACTACCTGCAAACTCTAATCACGTCTTCGATGTCACTTACATGCAGCTGGTTGTAAGTGTTAATCTGCCGAACATTATGGAATCCTACGATGACATCTGTTTTTTTATTTATTAAATTAGACAAATTATTACCATATTTTCCGGGCTATTAGACGCGCTCTTAAGCCTCTAACCCCATAAAAAACGACCGCACGCCCCGCAATCCAGAGCGCCCTATACACGAATCCACTCGGGTGTCCCAGCACAACTTCAGTAAACTACAAAGCCGCAAAACCCGCAGCGGACGCAAACACACACAGAGCAGATAGTGACTGCGCAGCGAAACACTCCCGCAGCCACACTCATCACTCCACGCCGACGAGGAACGGAACGGAGGAACGAACCGAAAAAGCGAGTCCAGTGTGCCTTTCTGAGCCACAACTGAACAACTGAGTCACTGCGAACACGCCGACAATCCGTTGGTCCCAGACAGCACCCTCCCTACACGCCACAACTGAACAAAACCCAGAGTCACCGTGAACGCGCCAAACAAAGTCCGACTGACCCGTCCAACTGTTGTGTTTCGTTTAAAGTCCGGTGCGGTTTATTTGTGAAAAAAGTTCGAAAATAGACCATTTAATGATGATGCTTTTTATAATCCAGAGCACCTAATAGCCTGAAAAATACGGTATACACAAATGAATAGGCAGTTTATAAAAGCAAAAAAGAAAGAATACAATGAAATGTAGATGAAGAAAATCTGGCCATTTTCTGAGTTTTCCCAAATTTTGTCAGAGTCCAAAGTCATCATCTGTATGTTTCCAAACGTCTTCTGGTTTTGTGACGCAAGTGTGAATAGAGCTCATTGTGTTTGCATTGGCCCAAGACTCTTGCCAAGTGACGCATCAACAGCATGTTTTGATGAGCGTTGAACCAGTAACACCTCTCTATTGTATCGATTCTTAAAAATAAAAAATTGTGACACTTTTCTCGAGAGATGACGCTTACTGGCCTGTTTCTGCATCGACATAATCTGTGCGTAGAAAAGACATTTCATTCATCCGGCAGGTTTCACAAAAGACAAGATGTATTACTAGAAACCATTAAGATTCGGCCTGCTCTTAAGTGACCGGCGCACCATTTCTGCCTCTTTATCCTGCTCCTGACTTTGTCCTGTACCTGCCGCAGCAGCACCCCGGGGAGACGGAAGAAAGAATGACCCAGATAGGCCGGCGATGAATGGGGTGCACGGAGAGAGAAAGAGGGGGAGATGTGGGAGATGGATGGAGGGTGGGGGGGAGGTCTAGAGAGGGGAGAGCAGGGGGAGAAATTTAGTGTCCGCACCTGCTTCGTGTCAACACCGGGACGCATTCTTTCCTTTCTCCTGTCAGTAGCTTCTATCTGTCTTTGTGCCTCAGACAGAGTGGCTGCGTGCTATGATTAGACGGACTGATTTTAAAACGCACGCTTGTTGGCTTTGGCTGCGTGTTTACAGTGGACCGGAGTTCAAGTGTGTTTGTAGATTGGATATTTTCCCATCTGGATTTCGATCGTTCTCCGGATAGATGACCATAGATGACTGCGTTCTAAATCTCGGTTGTTGAAAGGTCTTGCCCGAGCACGCAGTTGCAGTATTTTTCAGACTATAAGGCGAGCTTAAAATCCTTTAATTTTCTCAAAAATTGAAAGTGCGCCGTTTCCTGTTTCCGTGACTTAAACTGGGATGCCGGACTAAAACGGGACTAAACCAAAAGTGAACCAGGATTAAAACGGGACTAAATCAGGTCTACCAGGACTAAACCGGTCTCAGTCCTGGTCTGGTCCAGGTCTAGTCTTGGTCTCAGTCCTGATCTTCTCCCAGTCCTGGTTTAGTCCTGGTTTAGTCCTGGTTTAGTCCTGGTTTAGTCCTGGTTTAGATCTGGTTTAGATCTGGTTTAGACCTGGTTTAGTCCTGGTTTAGTCCTGGTTTAGTCCTGTTTTAATCCTAGTTTAGTCCTGGTTTAGACCTGTTTTATTCCTGTTTTAATCAGAGTTTAGTCCTGGTTTAGAGCTGGTTTAGTCCTCATTCAGTTCTGTCTTAGACCTGGTTTAGTCCTGGTTTAGACCTTGTTTAGTCCTGTTTTAATCCTAGTTTAGTCCTGTTTAGTCCTGGCTTAGACCTGGTTTAGGCCTGGTTTAGACCTGGTTTAGTCCTGGTTTAGACCTTGTTTAGTCCTGTTTTAATCCTAGTTTAGTCCTGTTTAGTCCTGGCTTAGACCTGGTTTAGGCCTGGTTTAGACCTCGTTTAGTCCTGTTTTAATCCTAGTTTAGTCCTAGTTTAGTCCTGGTTTAGTCCTGGTTTAGACCTGTTGTAGTCCTGGTTTAGACCTGTTTTAGCCCTGTTTTAATCCCGGTTTAGTCCTTGTTTAATTAGTTTTTTTCATTATTCATTTAAACACAAAATCAAAAACTGAAAAAAAAAAAAAAAAAATCGTTATCTGCTTTTTCATTCTGGATTTTGGAGGCAAATAATGAAGAAAATATATATATATATATATATATATATTTATTTCATTTTTTTTTCATTTTCTTTTTTTCATTATCTTGAAAAACTAATGAACAAATGATGCATGGATTCAGCAGGCCAAATATTGACTATCGGTATCAGCTAAAAAAAATCCATCGCGACCCGTCCCTAAATTTTGGCACTAATGGCTCCGTCGATAAACTGTGCTGAAGTCTGCTAATGTTTTCTAACGAGGCTCAAGTCGTCAATCACTAGAAGAGCTTTGTGTTTTGGTAGTTTGCCAAGTTTGTTGGAGAACTCTTAAAGGCAATGATGATTAAAGCCTCTATATTACGGAATTTTCTGATCACACAAACATACCTGGAGTTGTTTTGTTTCATTTACACACGTTTATCACACAAACCCTGCATATGGAGGCTGTGTTTTTCCTCTTTTTTTGTCACGTCAGCCGCCCCGTTTGTAACTCGTGCCACAAAACGTCCTACATTTAGCTACTAGTTAATATCTGCACCACCCCCGTTACGCCAGCCGCAAGTCTTCACAGTTGAAAATAAACCCACTGAACGCTCGTCTCATCCCTCTCGTGTCCCAGCTGTCATGTTCCAGGCGAAGAATCGGAGAGGACACCCGCGCATGTCTTGCAGCGCCTCCCACCGTTCGTGCGCCACAGCAAAGAGCATTATTAACTCATCTGGCTTCACCACCGGGCTCCTACATATGCCATACATACACACTCGCGCGCACGTACTACCACTTCCACACACGTTTTGACAGCTCCCCAGGCTCCCATCCTGGAAAGACGAGACATAGCAGCTCGGCGGAGCGTGCTAGAAAGGCAGTAGAAGACCCGGACCTCTCGCTTACTTAATTCTTAATGTCCCAACGCAAGCCCATAGACGTACGCCCACAAACACGCGCACACCATCGCGCACGCACTCTTTAAAAAGCCACTCATAAACACCGATGTATACCCCAGTCACAGCGCATCAAATATTCAGGAGGCCATGAAAAAATGATGAACATTGATGGAACGAAACGCTCTAATTTAACCGAGAGCTAGTGCCTTTGTCGAGGATGGGAGACAATGGAGAATAGTATAGATACCGCCGCAGTAGTAGTAAAGAGTGTGGGTGATACAGGGACACCTTGACGAACTCAGTTTTATTTTTTCTAGAATCTTTGTTTTTCGCTGTTGGTATGTTGTAAATATTGCAGGAAGTATTTGCAATATTAAAGCCACATTCTGTAATCTCTGGGTATGTCAGGATTTCAGATTTGTACATGATTATTTCTTGCTATGGCCCTTTTCTTACAAGCTGCTACAAGGGTTTTCAGTATCAAGTATCGAAAATCAAATAAAAATCGATACTGAAACTAGAAGCGAAATGAAATGCGTATTTGAGCAGGTACTGATAATAAAAAAAGTTTTAGAACATTCTCATTTTTCCAGTTATTTATTGCAATTCAAGTCGTGCAAGTCCAATGAAGAGCTTGAAATGGTACAAAAGGTAAGAACACAAGAGCCAGAGGTTAAAAAAAAAAAAAAAAAACAAAAACACAAGTCCAAGCTCTCCCAAAACTACCTTAGGAAAAAAGAACAAGATGATAAACTTGGAGTGTCCAGCACAGTGTCCAGACTTAAACTCCATCGAGCTGGTTTGGGATGAACTGGACAGAAGAGTGAAGCAAGAAACCTACAAGTGCCACACATTTATGGAAACTTCTGCAACAGACTTGGGAAGAAGTTTATGAAGAATATTTGATTTCTGTTGTAAAAAGAACGAGCCACGAGTGTGTTCAGCTGTTATATCTGCTCAAGGTGGACTCTTTCATGAATCAAAAGTTTAGAATACGTGTTGGTCAACAGTAAACAGTAAAAAACTGGAAAGTGTGGTGTTCTAAAACTTTTGACTGGTAGTGTATAAGACCACATGGTATTATTAAAGAAAGTAATATTATTTAATGTTGAAAATCACATTTTATTGTCTAAATAAGGGCTTTTGTTAATTGTTATTATGGTATCAGAATCTAGCCTGATTCATCAGCTGGTTTCACTTCGTAGAAACCGTCTGACCTCACAGTGTTAGGATTCTTTCGCACAACGGTAGGTGGGTACTTTTTTTATTTAAACAATCGCTGCTATTTGGTTGTGACTGGTATATTAAGCTTTTCACAAATCCCATAGGAAGAAGGACAATAACGTCTTTCCACTTGATAAAATTCACCAAACATTCTCTTTGTTTCGGCTTTAAATCTTCGATCTCTGGAATTGTTGCCAACACAGAATGTATAGTTCTTCACTGATTGGCTGGTGCCTGAACTCGCACGTCCGGGGTTTTTGCGAACCATCTATTGTATTCTGATTCCTGACCTAGTCGCTGGAAAAAAATGAAATTGAGTGGAGGCACAAGGTGATGCCAGCCTGGTTAATCAGAATCATTGAGTATAGAGTTTATTCCTTAGTGTTTGATATTTTAGTATTGTGATATTCACAGCTACACACTGTTTCTGATGTAGGCAATGCCCATGTCTTGCCCAAGGACTGTACGTACAGGTAACAGAACAGTAATGTGGGCAGGAATCAAACTACCATCTGTCCTTTTTATATGCATTTTTCATTCACTGTCTTTTGATTTAAACTCTTAAGACGCAGGATCACACAGGGGACTATAAAAGATTCATACGCAGTAATTCACTTGCTCATGTTTTTTGTATAACTAACTTGATACACTGTCCTGTGGTCCAAAAGTCGATATAAGAGCAGTCCAGACTTCCCCCCTCCCCAGACACCTCCTGTGGTCTTTTCAGAGAAATACAAGGGCTTTCCCAGGATCTTAATTAGCTTTAGTATAACGGTATATTGTAATTTCTTTCTTGTAAAGTCTTTTTCAACCCCTCAAAGGCAATAGGAAAATGTAGCAGGATTTGAATTGTGATAAAATCGCAATTTGTAATCTGGCACAAACATTATGGTCATGTTGCCCGGACATGTTTAGAAATGTGTTTTAATCATTATCACAAACATACCTGGAGTTGTTTTGTATAATTTGTTGAACAGACAAACCCTGCATATTTAGGCTGAGTTCTTCTCAAACAGAAAACGCTATAGGAGGTGCTCCAAAGTGTTTTTGAATTTGATACACCTTCACTAGAATCATTTTTAGATGATTTCAGACGTGGAATTGGCAATCTCTACTGAGCAAACGGAAAAAGGAGCTGTGAACTTAAAAACTTTGTAAATTAAACAAACCACAACTCCGGGTATGTTTTTGAGCAGGTGACAGCGTTATAACATGACGCAAAACTCGTAAAGACTCAATTTTGCGTAATATAGAACATTTTAAAAGCTTTGCCTGCCATCAATGGGAACCAGCTGGAAAGTCCCACTGGCTGGAAAGTCCCCCTGAATTGTACCCTTTACGAAAGTTAATCTACATACATATAAAAAAAAAACATTTTTGTCATTATATATTGTACACACACAAGTTACAGTATATCTCAACACATTTGTTCATACATACAGAAAAAAAAAAAAAAAAAACATGCAAAAATGATGTGGTCTCAACTGTGCCGCAACTATTTCAGGATTTTATTTTACATATATCAATGAAATACATAGTTAAGACCTTCCTAAAAATAGTTCTGAATGATTTTTGAACAAATTCTGTAGCTTTTTAAGTTGCTTGTGTTGCGCCGCTTACAAATTATGTTCATGGCAAACAGGTAAGGAAATAATTAATATTTCTCTCCAAATCAACAGTTACAGATGCTGTAGACATGGGGAACAAGAAAAAAATATTTAAAATATGATTTTATAGTAAACTTCTGCGAGAAAATGAGGATTATATTGAGATCACATACTGAAAAAAAATGTGTGCCGCTTCAGGAAGATTGGTAAAATGACGTAAACAAGGAACGGCATTTGGTCTGGCTACATTCACATTTCATTTTATTATGATATAGAAGCTGATTTTCTAACTCAATACATCACATACTAAAGTCCGGCGTGAACGTCCCCCTTTTCCCGGGCACAGCAGTTACCCGTGTGTCGCCCAAGAGAAGGGGGCGCCCGGAGTGATGAGGAGGACGTTCAAGCCAAGAGAATGGGACTTTCGAGCCCGGGGGACGTTTGAGCCGATATTTCCATCAATAAACAACAGTAAAAATCTAGTACAAGGCCTTTTAAATACTCCTTGGACGTAAATCTTGATTAGGCTGAGCTTTCCTATTTTACGAGAATCCATCTGTTGCATCTGTAATTTATTCAACGTCGTCTCTCTCTCAAACATGGCTCTGTGATTAAAGACATTTGCATTAACACACATTCAAACACATGTAGCTAATAAACCACGTAGACAGTTCATGTATAAAAAGTCAAAGCAGAGCCATGTAGGGTTAGCCCGGTTCAGCAACGAGTGGGAAGTGCATCTTATTGCGGCGAGATTAATAACGCCGCCCGCCGTTTGTAGCATTGAGATAGAAGTTTTGTTAATCAGTTAATTAAATCAGCTAATTAAATCAGTGTTTGCAGGCTGGCGTGTTTTTCACATTTTGCATTTGTGAATGGAGCTAAAGAGTGGGAGGGAGGCGAGCGCGCCGATCGCGGGGGTGTAGGGAAGATGCTGATAAAGTGCGAAAGCGGCCCAGGCGTCGGAGATGGGTTATTCACTGTGTAATGGAAGGTCCTTGAACGAGGCGGTCAAGGGGAGATTTGACCGTTGTGTTATGATGTCCGGTTCAGTTTAGGATTATATTTAGTCACTAGATATTCATTGTAATTTACTGGATATATTATAGTTAATGATTATTATAAAGTATACTATCGAACTGGACTGTATGAACTTTAGAATAATTTTAGAGTAGAATAGTCTTTATCCCTAGAATAAATAAATAGATAGATAAATAAAATAAATAATAATAAATAAATGAATACAAATAAATAATAAATAATAAATATAAAAATAAATAATAAATAAATAAATACAAATAAATAAATAATAAAATAAATAAATACAAATAATAATTAATAATAAAATAAATAAATACAAATAAATTAATTAATAATACAAAATTAATAAATAAATTGTAATGAGTACCAGCATCACATAGAGGGGTGTAATAATAACTAAAATGTGCTTAAATTAATTGTCATGGTGTTTGGAATAGCGTAAAACAGAACTATATATACCATGATCCCTTTTTTCTATCTCAGTCCAAGCTACATGATGAAATAACTGTTATTAAAAATTATTTGGATTATGACAGAAAATTATTAAGACATATTTATAGTTTTGTTAGTCTCCACAAAATATTTCAATACATATCCTGCTGTGAAATACATATTGTGAAAATATCTTATCGAGAGATTTGGATATTGTTACATCCCTGTTCCTCTGTAGTACTGTCAGTAGAGATAGACTGGTGCTTTATCGGAGAGTATGCGCTATGTAAACAGTGAAGTCATACCTGTGCTATGTGTGTTGTCAGTGTTGTAGTCCAGACCCAACCCACAACACACATGAAAACCTGCTTCTTCCTCTTCAGATAAATGTTGGTAATGGAAGACGGGGTTGTCGGTTTCAAAGCAGAAATCCAGTTGGTTTAAACCTAAAATGCATCTCTCTGATCTGAACAGTCACTACCTGAACCCCAGCACCAGCAGCCAATCCTGAGTCAGTGCTAGTGCAGCCTCTGCAGCTCAGGGAGGGAATTCTGGAGGTTCTGAGCTTTCACATGAGGTCTCTCCATAACCTGCAGATAGAAGACACATCCAAGTTAGTCTTATTCTCAGTATAAGTCTGTTGGGAATGTGATTGTAACACAGTTCTTTTAGTTGATACAGAGCTAGTGATTTTAGTCTTTTGACATTAAATAAATGTTCTATTTCAAAACCTCACTAAAAACAGCTGGAGTTGTCCATCCATCTATCCATCCATTTTCTTCAGTGTATCTGGGGCCGGGTCACAGAGACAGCAGGCTAAGAAGGGACTCTAAGACGTCTTTCACCCTGAATACTTCCTCCAGGTCCTCAGGGGGGACCCCGAGGCATTCCCAGGCCAGCCCAGAGACATAGTTCCTCCAGCGTGTCTTAGGTCTTCCCGGGGCCTCCTTCTGGTGAGACATGTCCAGAACACCTCCCAAGGGAGGCACCCAGGAGGCATCCAGAACAGATGCCCAAGACTCAGCTGCTCCTCTTGTCGTGGAGGAGCATCGACTCTATTCCGAGCTCCTCTCGTGTGACTGAGCTCTTTACCCTATCTCTAAGGGAGCGCCCCGACACCCTGCGGAGGAAATTCATTTTGGCCACTTGTATCCGTGAGTAATTCTATCCTGAATCCTAATCGTGGATTATTAGTCTGTCTACATCTCCAAAACTCAAAATTCTCTGTTCCACCTTGAGATGTAATGAAGCTATTTTCAAGTTTTACCTTTTTGTTTAGTAGAGATCGGCAATTCCAGGGCTGAAATTATCCAAATGGTTTATGGAAGGTGTGTGGAGTTTAAAAACACAGTGGAGCACTTTCTGGATTAGAGTGTTTTCTGTTTGAGAGAAGAAATTAGCCTAAATATGCAGGGTATGTGTGAATGAAACAAAACACAACTCCAGATATGTTTGTGATGAGTAAACTTTATAACATGGATAAGAAAATAGTTTGATATGGGCCCTTTAAGCATTTACTCCTGAACTAGTAGATCTTTTTTTTTTTTGTAAAGGATTACTTCTTTACATTATAAGATAGGACTGTTGTCAGGACTGAGAAATCGTCAAACAAAATGCTCTCCGTTGCTGCATGTTTTTACTCTTACCTACTGGCTCTTCCACCTCCATACATAAGGTGAACACTGCCTTCTTTACAATATTTTTTCCAGTGATGTCATAACTTGGAGACTAAATCATGTTTAGCAGTTCTCGTGTATTCCCCTCCCCCCGTCGTGTTCCGTTCCGCGCCAAGCTGTGCCGTGGAGGTCAAAAGTTCCCCCGTCTATTCATTCTCCTCCAATAAGTCAGGTTATTGGAACAGCACGGGTTTGAAAACGCGCCGTACTTCATGTAGTCATTTCCATCGCACAGTCAGACGTTTTACACCAATGGGCTATTATAACTAATGTAACAGGCTGCCGAATTAAAAACAAGAAAGGAATATTAAAAGAACACAGCTGGAGCGAAATGGATGCAAAATAAAAGTTTTAAACAAATCCAGAGGGGGCGGTTTTGTTAACAAGATGCAACGTGTTATTTTCTTGGCATGGAACTACAGTACTCCTTTCCTTTTCCTTTTCTAGAGTTAGTTAGGCTTTTTATGATCTAATCTAATTTGGGTTTTGTTTTTGCATTTTGTATTTTCTATTTATAATGAGTTTAGTTCTGGTCCAGCCCTGGTTTAGTCCATTGTCACACTCTATAGTATTGCTGATTTGGATTTGGTTTGGTCCAAGAACTCCTTTTAGTCCTTGAAACCTGGTTATTCTGGGTTGGTTTATGGTGTAGACCTTGGTTTAGGCCTGGTTTAGTCCCCGTTCAGTCCTGGTTTGGTCCTGGTTTAATGCTCGTTCAGATCCCAGCCAGGACTGAAAAAGATCTTAACCTTTCCTCAGTCCTGGTGTAATCCATGTTACTCTGAGTTTGTTGGTTCAGATTCTGGTTTAGTCCTTGTCTTTAACCCTGGTTAGTCTGGGTTTGTTGTTGTTGTCGGGCTTGGTTAAGCCCTTCTTTAGGTCTGGTTTAGGCCTGGCTTAGTCCTTATTTAGTACTAGTTTAGTACTTGTTAGTCTTGGGTTCAGATCTTTGCTTAGTCTTTGCATTTTAATGCTGGTTAGTTAGTCTGGGTTTAGTCTGGGTTTAGACCTGGTTTAGTCCTATTTCAGCCAAGGTTTAGTCCTGGTTTAGGTTTGTTATTCTGGGTTTATGTTAGTCAGATTCTGTTTTAGTCTTTGCCTTTAAACCCTGGTTAGTTAGTCTGAGTTTAGTCTTGGTTACATCCTTCTACAGCCCTGGTTTGATCCTGGTTGAACCCTATTTCAGCTCTGGCTTAGTCCTGGTTCAGTTCTGGTTAATGTTAGTTCAGATCCTGGTTCGGTCTTTGTTTTTTAACTCTAGTTAATTAACTTTTCTTAAGTCTTGGTTGCTCCTGGTTCAGTCCTTGCCTTAGTCCTGATTTAGTTTTGGTTTTCTTGAAGATTTAGCCCGTGTTAGTCTTGGTTTATGTTGGTTCAGATCCTAACTTAATCTTTGCTGTTACCCCAGACTAACTAATCAGGGTTTAGTCCTGGTTTAGTCCTACTTCAGACATGCTTTAGTCCCGGTTTAGGTTCATTTTGTCTTGGTTAATATTGGTTTAGATCCCTTTTTTGTCTTTGCCTTTAAACCCTGGTTAGTTAGTCTGAGTTTAGTCTTTGTTTAGTCTTTTTTAAGCCCTTTTTCACCCCTGGCGTTTTTATATTTACAGTAAACCTACGCTAAAACCTTTGCTGCGTGTATCCGACCATATTCCTTGAGCTTGTTCTAACCTCGGTCTTCAAACCCAGCAGACGATGGCAGATGTCAGGACGGCGGACAGTGCAGAGGCTGAATGCGACTCATCGTGACTCAGGGCTGTTTGTGGAGCTAACAGCGTCGGACAGGAGAGAAACTGTTCCGATTTGCAAAATGTACATGCGCTCAAGGTCCTCGAGACACAGAGAGAGACTGTTTCCCGAGCTTATGTAAGGGATGAGAGGAGGACGGAGAATAACAGATATGACAGTGGAAAGGCCAGCTGTCAGCGGTGAAACATAATGGTAAAACTGAGCTGTAAATTCATTTTTAAAGCCACTGTATGTAACCTTTTAGCCAAAAAAGACTGGAGTAATTGCTGGGTTTCAGATGATCTCATAACATTCTATAGGCCAATAACATTTAATACAGACGAGGGCAGCAAGACTATGATTAAAACGCTCGATGATTGCGATGATTTATGTTGTAATGTAGGGTTTTCCAGAGTCTAGTCACTAATAAAAATGATCGGATTTCAGATTCAGTTCATTTTTTAGTAGTAGCAGTTTTTTATTCTGTCATTTTGCAGCACTGCAAAACAAAACAAAACAAAACATAGACTAAAACCCCATGGATCATGACCGAAACATTTTAGGCCAAGGGTGGGCAAACTTTTGACTCGTGAGCCACAAAGGTTTTCTAAAATTTGATGGAATTGCCGGACCAGGAGCAAATGGATACTGAAGTTTTTTGGTGATTCACCTCATAAGAGGAAAAAAAAAAAATGTTATTGAAATATCCCATAATTGAAAATCATTACAAAGCATTACAAAATATCTGTCTTTCACGTCCCACAGTATTTATTATTTATTTAAATGACTTTTAAAACATAACAACAATACAACAACAACAACACTAATACAACAACAACAAGAACACTACTAACACTACAACTACAACAACACTACAACTACAACAATAACACTACTACAACAAGAACAACACTACAACAAGAACACAAACAACAACAAGAAGTTATTATCATTATAAATTCACTTGGCCGGATTAAATAGATTAAAGGGCCGCATATGGCTCCCAGGCCTTAGTTTGCCCACCCCTGGTTTAGGCTGAAGTAAAAAGTACTTATTAGGGATGTAACAATAACGGAAATATCATGATATCTTATTGTCAAAAGTCTCTCAATAATATCGTGGGCTGTCACAATTTATCGAATTAAAAGTTCCTTTGCTTAAATGCATTGTTTTATAGTAGCAACATCTTATAAACATGGGGAACTACATATCCCATGATTCATTTCAGTGCAGACAACATGAAGAAATATGTTTTTTTACTTGAATTCTTGGGATTATGATGGAAATAATTCACACCAAAGTCTTGTCAGGGTATTTTAAAAGCAAAAAAAGAGTCCATCTACAATTATATCAGCCTCTTCAAAATATCGCAATAAATATCGTACCATGAGATGCATATTGGGATAATATCTTACCATAAGATTTGGATATTGTTATATCCCTAGTGCTTATAATGACAGTACTCCAAGAAAAAAAAGCATTGTATGAACAGCAGGTTTGCATTTACAATTTCACTTACGACTTACTGTAAATATAAGAGACAATATATAAATTAAAACAAACAAAATTTTATGTATAATTCATTCATTCCAGAGCTCTATATCTCTTAAAACATAATGATTTATACTTTTTTTTTTAAAGCCTTCTACAGTGTTAGACTTTTTTAAAATCATCACTCAGACTGTTCCATACGCTAAACCCTATAACTGAATTTACAATCCCTTTTATATTTTAAAGATGCCAGTTTTGTTTTCATTTACAAAAAAATTATGTTTTATACATCGCAAAACTGCTCTAAGGTTCATATTTGTAGCCTGAATTTATTTTAAATTTGAACGTTTTGCATAAATTATCAATAACAGTGTTTCTTTTTTGGAAAGAGAAATGCTGAATAAATAATAAAAGCAAATGTAACTAAAGAATAATCGTTTGAATAATCATGGTTTCAATATTGACCAAAATAAATGTGATAATGATTTTTTTCTATAATCGAGCAGCCTGAGCATGAAATGTATCTCCACTGAGAAATATGATTTAAACTTTTCTATTTCCATAGAATTATGCCATTTTCAGAAAGTTACAGTGGTACTTTAGAATGTAGGCAGCAATTCTGAGTTTTAACATCACAAATTTATAAGTATAGTTAAAAATCCAGTCTCTGAAAATGGATAATTCACTTTGTTCCATGAAAAACATCCTTTACCTTTAGTGAACTTTAGAATTAATAGAAAAGTTTCCTGCACAAAAGTTGAATTCAGTTCAACGCATGCATTCAGTTTTGTCTGTTTAGATTTAAAAAAGAAAAAAACAACTTTCAAAACATTCTTTACAATAAAAAAAACATACTTCACCTCAGCCTCTTTCGCAGCACCTTTGTCCTCCGCTCGCCTGTTGCTCTGAGACTGGCCTCCCGCTGTTCTCCAGATTGCCGCTCCACATCTCGACCCGCGTCACCTTCTAATCTGTCCCCCACCCCTGCGTCGCCGCCTAATCCCTCCCCCGCCGAACACGCTCTGACAGGTGGAAGGTTCCGGGGGCGCCCTTGACCTCAGTCTGGCTGTTTCGGGACTGGATCAATCCGGATCAGAACTCTATCCAAGGTGCTCTCGCGCTTCCAAAAACTCCACAAAGCTGCAGGTACCAGGGAGGATTCTGGGAGGTTTGCGCTTCCCGACGGAGCGTTGGAAATAAGTCCACCACCAGGACTCGATGTCTGAAAGTTACATAAACTACCAACAACTAGATTGCTAACTTGAGATGAGGATGATTATTTGACTAATCGATAATTGATCATTAAGAATTTCGTCGATCATGTCCATTTTTAATCGACAATCTCGGTGTAGGTTGCTGTTCGTAGCGTAAGGAGACGAGGCTGCATCTGACACAAACACTGGAGTTGTGATCTCACAGTCCCGCGTTTGGGCTCTGGCTCCTTGGAGATCACTGTACCTCTCAGTGAGTGTTTACAGCGCATCAGTGTCCCGGGTATGATCGGGTTTTTTGAGTATCTCGGTTTTGTTATGGTGCATGTAAACGCAGTGTCCCGGTTACTGCACATGTGTCCAAAAGACAAACACTTTTAGGTCTTTTCATCCCAACAGAAACCGAAATAAAGAAAGTGACCAACATAAAGAAAGTGAGTGAAATGATGTTAAATAAAGAGTTGCCCTAAACCTGCACACGTCTGATCTCTGAAAACATGAACCATCTCCAACACGACACACACACAGAACACACTCACCATCATCATCATCAACATCCGTCTGTCACAGAAATAACGCTCATATTCCACTGAGTCGTGTCCTTTAGTCCGACAGAAGCTGAACCGCAACAGTGCACAAGGAAAGAGCTGTTTATTTTAGCGCTTATAATTTATGCAAATGAGTCATGCGGTTTGAAGTTTTGTTTCTGTAAAATGTAAACACATGTGTCAAAGCTGCATTAAACACATTATAATGTCAAACGGGCTGATGTGACTCTGTAGCGGTTCTTGTTTATATGTTGTAAAGTTAAGTTTATTTATGTAGATTAGTAATAATGATGATAATTTGAATATAAAAGCGTTAATGATTAATCGATCGTTAATTCTCCTGACAATCGATTAAGAAAATTTAATCGAATGTCCATCCCTAATGCTAATCAGGCTCTGTACCACTCTTATTCCTCACTTACCTTATGCACGCCAAGTATCCTAATTATTCGCTACAATGAGTTTATAATCTCTTTTTGCAGCTCTCAGGGACTAGTGAGTTTTGCCACAACGGTAAAGCAAACGTGCACTACCTGATTGTCGGACAATAAAACCACTTTCTGCTTTGGGAGTGGCTCAGTCCGGATCGGAACTTCATCCAAGGCGCTAACGAGCTTCCTAAAACTCCCCCAAAAGCTGCAGGTACCAGGGCGGATTCTTGGAGTTTTGCGCTTTCCGACGGAGCGCTGTAAATGTGTCCACCACCTTACCCGGTGTCTGAAGAATTTCCAAGTAAGTTAAGTGCGTTTGGCTGCAGAATCCGGGGTGAGGTCAACTTTGTTCTATATTCCAGGTGCAAAAGTAAAATAATCTTGTGTGAGGTTTTTCCGAGTCCACCAACGCCGCGAGTGAGAGGAGAGAGTAGTGTTGATACAGGCCTTTTTCCTGGCAGTCGTCCTTATGTCCTTCCTTTGACTCGGGGCTGGGAGACAATAAGCAGAACTGCAAACCGCAACATGGTTCACTGAAAAACGACAGGGTGAGTTCGGGAGGGCTACTTTAAAGGCGGCGTATTTGATTTTTGCTCGTCTTAAAAGTGTTAAAAAAGGTTTACAGTGGTCCAAAGTCATTCCTCACTTACCTTATCCATTCCGAGCATCCTAATTATTCACTGTGAAGAGTTTCTAAGCGCTTTTCACGACTCTGACACCAGTGGGGAGTTTTTCAGGCATGGTAAAGTTACAAACTAGCATGCTAACACAGACTTCCTGATTATCGCACATTAAAATGCATTCTAATTGGATGCAGAAGGTACACAGCGGACTTGTTTTGACCTCAAGAGCCGCTCATACAGTTTGCTCTATTCACGCTTACGCCACAAACCAGGAAGACGTTTGGAAAGTTACCGACAATGGGCTCGTCTAATCATGGATCTGTTAAGGAAGGAAACGTGATCAGCGGTAAAATGAAGACTGCATACGTACGTGCTGTTTGGAATAATCTTGACTTTGGCGCCTCATCATCGTGTAGTTGTTAATTAGTCGAACATAACGAAACGATACAATGACACGTAGATGAAGAAAACTGAGCCTGGGAAGTTCGCGTCTTTCCAAACGTCTTCGTGGTTTGTGACGTAAACGTGAATAGAGCAAATTGTATAAGCAGCTCTTGAGGTCAAAATAAGTCCGCTGTGTGCTGTCTGCATCTAATTAGAAAGCATTTTAATGTCCGATAATCAGGAAGATCATGTTATCGTGCTAGTTCTTAACTTTACCATGCCTGCAAAACTCCCCACTGGTGTCAGAGTTGTGAGAAGTGCTTATAATCTCATCACCGTGAATAACTGGGATGCTTGGAATGGATAAGAGCTACCTTTAGGAAACGAAAATGCCGGAGAGATAGTCATTTTAGCGATCACAAGAACTTGAGTGGTTATAAGAGGGCAAGCCTTAGTGTTGTACAGTTAGATGCCTTTAAAACCTAAAACCATTATCTATTTATTAGTGTGCAAAGTTTAAAATAACACATTTAGAATGGTAATTAATCAAAATCTGAGTTATTCAGTATAATACCTAATTCAGAAATTCTTAGGTGAGTTTTATAACAAGTTGGAAACCTCTGGCATAAGGTAAGTGAGGAATAACTTTGGACCACTGCAAACAGTTTTTCACACTTTTAAGACAAGCAAAAATCCGATACAACGCCTTTAATGTAGCCTTCTTAAACTCAACCTGTCGATTTTCAATATCCGTACTGGGGCAAGATGATTTTTTTGTTAAAATAAGTGGGGGGAAATCAAGTACAGGACATATATCACACAAAATTGACTCTTGTGAGCTTTTTAGCCATCAAAAATATACCTGGAGTTGTGTTTTGTTTCATTCATACATGTTTTTAGTAACCCTTTTTGTCTGTCTGAATCTCCAAAGCTCAAAATACCCTATTCCACCTTGTGATGTCATGAAGCTGCAGTAGTAGTAGTAATTAACAGCTACTTTTCACCTTTTTTTATGAAGAAATATTCAATTCCAGGGCTGAAATTATCCAAATGATTCTAGTGAAGATGTATGGAGTGTAAAAACACAGTGGAGTACATCTTGTATTACCACATGACATCACAAGGTGGAACAGAGAAGTCTAAATATGCAGGATTTGTGCGTTTAAACATGCGTGAATGAAACAAAACACAACTTCGGGTACGTTTGTGATGAGGAAACAACATTATAAAACAGATCAGATCAATAGTGCAGAATAGTCTCTTTAAGCTTTCTCTGTTCTTCTTCTTCTCCACATTGAACTGATCTGATCTCTTTCCATCATGTTTGGCCCCTGCTGTCGTCTTCATCCATAACAAAGACATGGCTTCCTCCTCGGGTGTAGCTGGGGGCTGGAGGCTGCAGGGCCAGACCCGGTTAAGAGCCTTTCTCTGCTCCCGCTGGGTTGATTACGGGTGTGGGCGGTGTGAAGATTAATGCTGCGCGAGAGGCTGGGGCTCGCATTCAAGTTAAAAAAACAAAAAAACAACTCGACTTCATTATGCAACACCGACTAAGTAAAGAATGTAATGAATTTAGAACATCTGTTTCTGGTTTTAATTAAATTTCCAGGGAACGGCGTCCGAGAGATCCCCCCGCGTATGATGTAATCGAAGAAACCACTGTTATTTTGGTTAACGCCGGCTTTTTATTATTTTTGACGTGGCCTTTACGTAACTGAACCCAAATGAAACTTAATTGCTTTCATTATCATTACACAAATTACTGGCTGATGCTGACATGCTGGTAAGTTGCTTAGTTTTATAGGTAACATGTTGCGCAGGGGCATTTAAGAGCGTTCGCCGCCTGCTGCTCTTGTGTCCTTGAGCAAGAAACTTCACCTAGTTTGTAAGAAAGCGGCGTGTACATCTTTCGTGGTATGTCATACACTCTTTCTTCTACACATTCTTCATTTACTTGTCACTCGTTGGGTGAGCTACTAACCACACTTTCCCCGGGGCAAACTTGCGGAAGATGGCTGCAAGTCTGTGTTTATGGTGCCTCCAGAAACCTTGATTTACGACATGATCATACCTGGGTAACTGAGGTTAGTGACGTGTCTTGCCAAAGGACACAAAAATCTCAGTAGTGAAGAGTGAACATTGGTTTTCAGGTTGGTGTGTGAACCAGCTTCAGTAGTTTTGGTTTCGATTTCGTTGTTAGTACATTATCCGCGAGCATCTGCAGTTTGTCAATCCTAACTTTGAACACGCTGTGATTTTTTTATTTTTTTATTTTTTCTCTAAAACAGTCTGCAGTTTTCCAGTGTTTCGAGTCAGACTTGAGTCACTATTTTTAGGATTTGAGTCTTGCCTTGATAAAATGGACTAAGACTTGGGACTCAACTTGGATTTGAAGGGCAGTGACTTGGGACTTGACTCGAACTTGAGGCCTGTGACTTGAGAAGACTTGATGCTTCTCCTAAAAAATAGTTTTTTCTCTGTTTGGTACTTTGGATGTGAAGTACTGTGATGTGGTATCCCCAAATGTACTACAGTAATACACAGTACAATACAGTAAAACAGAGGGAACTACATAGATGATCTTTCCATTTCAGTGCAGACTACATGACAAAATAACTGTTAATTAGCACTTTTAAATCTGAATTCTTTCTGTTCTAACCATAATAAATCGCACTAAGATCTTGACAAGACATTTAAAAAGGAAAAAATAGCATTTCTACACCTCTTATATAAATACTCGTATAAGTATACCATGACTTTTTAAGTACAATTTAGTTAAAAATTCATATAAATTGCAAAAATCTAAGCTTTGGTTTAAAGCTCAAAGCAGACGACTTGACTTGGACTTATGGGCCAGTGACTTGAGACTCGACTTGGATTTGCCTGTATTTAACTTGGGACTTGAGACTTGCAAAACAACAACTTGGTCCCACCTCTGGTCCAAAGTTATACCTCGCTTTCTTTTTACATTCTGAGCATTATAATTCTCCACCGCGACGAGTTTATACGGCTTTCCCCACCTCTCAGAACAGCGAGTTTTGCCGCGACACAACAACTACCATGCCAACGTGAACTTCCTGATTATCATACAGTAAAACACCATCTTATTTTCTCCCCCATAATCTGAAAACAAGCTGATTTGCATTACAATTTATCCTTGTCGTATTGTTAAAAAGAGCCATTTACATTTACAGAGGCACTATATCTCATTTCTACTCCAACAAATTGTAATAAATAAATGTTTTCAAATAAAGATTAATTGTCCCACTGTAGTTTCCACAGAATATATGGGAAACTCTTCTGTATAGCTTAAATATATGGTAAAAAAAATCAGGTTTATTAGCTTTAAATTCACATGTTACACCAAGACACCATGGAGCCACTGTCTGCTGTCCAGTCCATTCCCATTCCTGTCTGCTATCCGTCATCCACGCTCGTACACGTCTTATTTTTCCATCTACCTTGCCCTGCTGACCGCCCGCTGTGCCTATAGATCCGCGCTCAATAGTATCCAGTAGTTTTGTTTTCGTGGTCAGATCGTCTTAACCCCGCGGTCAGCCTTTTCTCCGCACGGACCTGCCATAGATTACCCAGCAGCCCCGATCACCTCCACAAATGTTTACTGACAACACTGGCCAGCACGGTTCGCGCAGATGGACGCCGGCTCTGTCGCGGCTAATTGTAAATCCATGCTTTCTCCCTTACAACATAGAGGTACCATACATCGCAAAGGACAACGTGGGTGTGAGGTAAATAAAGTCAAATTGAACAATATCGTAAAGGTGCATTGTGTATCTTCTAAGGTGGAGGTTTCACTACTTGCTCGTCTGCATGGAGATGTTATTTCTTTGCCTGGAATGTACCATGCCATACCAACTTTATTTATTTTTACAGTTTTACAGTTGGCCAAAGTGCTGTACACCAAACACAAACACAGGATAGAGAAGGACAATCACAGTACATCACAATACAGAATACAAATACAATAAATGGTAAATGGTCACTTTGTTCTATAGCGCTTTTCCACCTTCAAGGCACTCACAGCGCTTTACAACAAGGAACCACTCACCCATTCACACACACATTCACACACCAGTGCACGCAGACACTGTGGGCAAGGTGGGTTAAGTGTCTTGCCCAAGGACACAACGACAGCATTCATCTGTGGGAGCTGGAATCACACCAGCCAACCTGTGGGTCAGTGGATCCGAGCGCTCAACCTGTGATGTTTATGTCGAGAGCTGGATTCAAACCGCCAACCTTCAGATCAGTGGGCGAATGCTCTACCAACTGCGCTACTGCTGCCTGAGCTACTAAAAAAACATAGAAAACAATAAGATACTCAACAAGAAATGGACATCTCAAGTGTTAAAGTGAAAAAAAGGTGCGTGTTTAGGAGTGATTTAAAAACAGGTACAGAATCCGCCTGTCTAATCTCTAACGGCGACTGGTTCCAGAGCCGTGGGACAGAAACAGAAAACACACGGTCCCCATGAAATTTGCGTTAAGTTTTTGGGACAGAGAACTGGAGCTGATCTTCTGACCTGAGAGTGCATCAAGGTGGATCAAGTCAGCGAGGCACTAGGCCGTCCAAACACGTAAATGTAAATACATTTTTTTTAGAATTGACTCTAGAAGACACTGGGAACAAATGGAGAGAGGCTAAAATAGGTGAAATGCTCTCATGTTTCCAGGTTCCAGTTAAAAGTCAAACCGCTAATTTTTGGACCTGTTACAAACGGCAAAGTCATTTTGTTTGACACCAACATGAAGTGATATATAAAATTAAATCTACCACAGTTAGGGCATTAAACATACCTGCCCATGTATTCATTCAATTGCAACTGTTTTATATCTCAAAAATACCTCAAAAAAACATTAATCATTACCATGTGCAGACTTGCCTTTTCCATAAATCTGACCGTTAACTTGTCTCCTCTGTGAAGTCCAATCAGGGTAAACCTAAAGCAGGTAGCAGACCCTCGACCAAAACAGCTACACAGTGCACCTTTTAAGACTGCAAGTACAATGCCGTTTGAATAATTACTTTTAACTTCAGTCTCCTCACAAATCGTATTGCCCGCAGGTCGATACGCGAAACTACGCCAAGTACATTTTCAGAAATTGTTAGCAGGTGAATAGGCCACACTTACAATTGCTTTTATTGACCACACAGTACGGTTCATTCTTTAAGCTTTCAATTGTAGTCACTTAATCTCCACTAGCACAAACATGTCAAGTTGACCTAGTAATAGATCGTATTGATTTCAAATTGTAAAGACGGGCTGGCCTTGAGTTTGACCCCAAAACGACAAAAGGAGTGAGTGGATACTGGCAGCTGCTACTGTCCAAAATCCAAAACTGACTTCAGATTGTGGGTTTTCATTTTTAGATTGATTTACAGTGTTAAAGGTTTACTGTGTAACTTTTCTGGTGAGGTTCAGCCATGGAGAAGTTGTTGCTTTTTGTGGAAAATACTAGTACGGCATTAAACGTATCAGTCTTGCGTTTACTCAATAAATAGGGATGTAACGATATCCAAATCTCTCGGTACGATATTTATTGTGATATTTTGGAGAGGCTTATGCAATTTAGATTGGACACTTTTTTGCTTTTAAAATACCTTGACAAGATTTTAGTGTGAATTCTTTCCATCATAATCCAAATAATTCAAGTAAAAAACATATTTCTTCATGTTGTCTGCGCTGAAATGAATCATGGGATAAGTAGTTCGCGATGTTTTTAAGCTGTTGCTACTATAAAACCATGTATTTAAGTAAAATAACTTGTGATTCGATATATCGATACAATATCACGATATTTCGGTTATTGTTACATCTCTACTCAATAACGTTGTTTTTTATTGACCTAAAAACTCGCATTCTCACTGTGACTGGGCTCGCCTCTCCACAGGTCTGACCTGTAACTTGGTCCTGTGGTGTCACCTGCCGTCTCTGTAGAGATAAATAAGTGTAATGCCATACTGTAGAACATTCCAGACATTCTTCATGGAGAAAAACCGGTGACGGACCCACCAGAAAAATTACACAGTTCAGCTTTAATCACATGCAAGTCGTCATATTTTTAAGTAATCCAAAACCTGTATCCAAATTTCTATGTACATTAAGGATCATATTATGTAAAATGGACATTTAAAATCTCAATATTAGCTCACTCACTGGTTGCATTTCTATTTTGATTCACGTCACGGTTATGGAAATCCTGGAGAAGTCATGGAAATTGAAAAGTGTGTAAATTCAATGAAAGTTTTGGCAAAGTCATGGAATTTTAGTCTTTCTTTTACGCAACTACAGCGTTCTGTTAAGTTCTCATTAGACTATTATGATTATTTCTGAATGTATGTGCTTGTTTAAAAGAGATGACAATAAATGCACTGTCAGTATTTTGAATGTTAAAAAACTAATACCAAACCATAAGGTGAGTGGAAAGGGTTAACATTTCATATTTAGCCCTTAAAGTCTGATCAATTCTTCACATAAAGTCATGGTAAATTCATTTTAGGTCATGAAAAAGTCTTTTCTGTTTTGAAATTTTGTCAGTGAAAAAGAGTTCGAACCCTGTAACTAATCGCGCCAAATATTCAGAATTGATCGCCAACCAAACTTCAAAACGTCTTGTTTCTGAACGCCGTCTCCGTCTCGTGTATCTCATATTTGCTGCATCACCCCAACTCATCTTATATCTCACCAGTTGCGCAGACGGTCTCTTCCTCGGGGCTGCTGGGTCTGATTGAACGTGGGAGTGCACCAGATTACTGTTTCTTTGTAATGCTCCCCTCCTAATGGCCTACAGTGCAGTGGCAGTAATGTGTAAAGGATTAACCGAGGGATGAATGCGCCGGAGAGCGAGGGAGGGGAGGAGGAGGAGAGGCGGATCACAATGTGGGCTTTGTCTCAGCAGATATCGAGCCAACGTTTCAGGCCCGGGTCCATTCTTCTTGCTTTGACGCCGCTGTCGGGATGAGAAGTGGTTGGCGGCGACGCATTGTTTTCGACGGCGATGGGGGTATCGGCGGGCTCCTGTTCAGCATAATGTAGCTCACCCCCTTCCAGAGGCAATAAGCTAACCCGCGCGGCGTCCTCGCAATTACTCACGACAAGACAGATGTGTGGGCTACCTGGCGTTGCTCAAAGGGACAGTTCGCCGTTTGTTCCCCGTAATCGAACATATTACAACACTTCTTTATATAAAACGGAGCGGATTGTCCCCTCTAAGTGATAATGATTTAGGATGGTTTTATTAAAGGTGCGCTGTGTAACTTTTCGGTTGGGGGGTCTGTCGTCTTTTTGTTTCTACGTAGATGTCATTGCTCTGCTTTGAATGTTCCACAGTTTGACGTTAAGCAGCTCTACCTTACATTTATTCAGTTACAGGTGGTTTTATAGCTCAAAAATACCTAGAAAAACTGTGAGCGGGGTCGCCTCTCCACAGATCTGATCTGTAACTTGGTCTGGTTTGGTCTCCATGAAGATTAGGTGTGCAAAAATATCAAAATATCGATATATCGTATTGTTTAATGTGATGATACAGTATCAATGTCGTAGGCTGCTGTATCGTTATATCGCCAAGAGTATTTTTTGGTATGATTTATTAAATTATTTTGTTACAGCGCTACAGTTTTGTTGCTTGTTTAGAGGAAGGAAACTGTTTTGAGAATTAAAATGAGTATGCTTCAAATTAACTTTGCCTACAAAGTGGTTTAACAAAAACTTTTAGTGTCACAGCTACGATTTAGCCTTTATTTTTAATTGAACCGTATCGAATCAACTTGAAATATATCGTATTGAATCAAAAGTGCACTGTATCGAGATATGTATCGTATCGTGGCCTATGTATCGAGGTATGTATCGTATCGGCAACTTCTGAATGATACCCAGCCCTAATGAAGACAGAAAGGTTCAAGGCCCTACGGTGAAACATTCCAGACAAAGTAAAAAGCATGGAGAAAAGCATTTGATGGACCCGTTACTAGAAAAGTTACATAAATGCACCTTTTAAAGGACTTTCCTATAGATACTTTTGTGTATTATGCACTTGGTGACTAGCCACAGTTGTCTTGGGGCAGATTTGTGGAAGCTGGCAGCTAATCTTTTTGTGTATCTGCCCCTCCAACCACCAAAATGTACTCTATAATTAATCACAAGGGTGTGGGGAAAAAATCTAAATATTGATATATCGTATGGTTTAATGTCTCGATATTGTGGGCTGCTGTATCGATATATCACCAAGAGTATTATTTCGTTACAGCACTACAGTTTTGTTGTTTGTTCGGTGGAAGGAAACTCATTTATGCAACACATTTAACATTTTTACTGTTTTGATGATTAAAATGGACGTTTTTCATATTAACTTTGCACAAGAAATGGTTTAACAAAGACTTTTAGTATCTCAGCCATGATTTTGCCTTTATTTTGTATTGAAACATTTCGACTCGATTTCAAGTATATCATATTGAATCATATTGAATCGATTGAGCCGATATTTCACCCGTGTGTCTGTTTTTGGGATCGGGATGAGATTTGGCTTAATCGTGTGTCGTGCTTCCTGTTATAAACATGGGGACAACGAGAACCGCCTACAGGAAGTAACAACAGCTCATATACGACACGTCACCACCAACACCGGTGACAGTTCTGAAGATGGCTTGCAGCAGCAGCCGAAAAACATGTCAACAAGGTAAATAGACTTTACTGCATTGTCTTTAAAAAGAACCTAAGAAGTTAAAGTATATAAGAAGACAAAATGAACATCATTGGCTTAACGACTAATACCTCTCGACCAGCTCCTGATCGGCCGTCGTAGGTCACAGATTATCAAACCTGTTTGAAATCCTGTCGCCTCTCGTGAGGGTTTCACTCTGTAGAAGTCGTTCGTATAGTGTGAGAAAGTGAATCGTGAGCTGTGAACTTTTAAACCCTGCGATTTGGTCGTACAGTTTGAGCTGGGGCTGAGTGAAACGATCGAAAATATAGCACTGTGTATGTCCGGCATTAGTGGTTTTAGGAGTGAATTAAGACCAAAATGACGAGGCTCACTGCAGCGGTTACAGAGAGAGGAGTGACAATGTGCAGTGTGACAGTTTTTTAATGTAATGTCAGTGGAAGCCAGTCTATAGTTCTGACCCATTTCATGTCATTTCATTAAGATTAAGAAGTCCACACAAGATTTATATTTCTTGGCATTAAAAAAAGTAGTAATTAAAACATAAAATATAAACAAATAAATCAAATTTTTGCTTAACTTTTGTGGCTGAAATTGGTTGCCACATCTCAGAACAGTAGAACAGCAACTAACATAATTTTTAAATGACACAACCAATAAGAAAGTGTATAAAAATCTCCCCATAATCTTTCTAACCACTCAACCCAAAAACATGGCTCTTATATCATCCCATTATTTTTTTCTTTTCCCTCCAAACCAAAGGAAAACATCACATTCTTTCCATTCAGATTAGGGACAGCAGTAGTAAAATATGGCATTCCACCTCTTGGCCATCAAACTTCCGAGCGTTCCGAGCCAAAAACCCCAAACCGTGCCAAATTCGGGGGCCCCTGATAAACGTCCCGGTTGCCCAGGACGACAGTTGTGGGGGGCGCCGTTTGTCACTTATATGGGCTAGTTGTCAAGGAGCAGATTGTCAGAGAGCGGGGAAGCTGGGACAATTAGAAGATGGCTGATTTATGGCGCGTGATAAAAGCTTGTACGGAGACGGCCATCTTTGACTGGCTGTGTCTGCTTTTATCAGGTTTTCTTCAGTTTTCGATGTTCGTTAATGATAGTAAGGTTGTAAGAATGTGATTTTCTGCATTAAATCATAGGACTTTCGTTTATATTCCCATGTGGTCTTGTCCCTGTCTAATCCTTCAGTGGTCCAGGTAGGTTCCATAATGGTCCATGTGCATATATTAGTTTATGTGCTCTTATACTTGTTCTGATAGAGCTCAAAATCATTCTAAAGACATTCACAAAAGTTTGATTTCTGTCCTGTGAATGTGATTAGTATTATTTTATTCTGTATATTTATCTAATTTCAATATTGATTTTAGTATCTATTATTATTATTAGTAGGAGTAGGAGTAGGATTTTTTTTTTAAAATATATTTTCAACAACCCTACTAGTAGGAGTGTGCAAAAATATCGATATATCTTATTGTTTAATGTGATGATACAGTATCGATATCGTGGGCTGCTGTATCAAGGTATCGCCAAGAGTATTTTTAGGTATATTTTACTAAATTATTTTGTTACAGCTACAGTTTTGTTGTTTGTTTAGAGGAAGGAAACACGTTTATGCGACATTTTCACTGTTTTGATGATTAAAATGGGTGTTTTTCATATGATCTTTGCACAAGAAGTGGTTTAACAAAGATTTTTATCACAAACATGGTTTAGGCTTCATTTTTTATTGAACCCTATCGAATGGATTTGAAACATATCGTATCGAAGTGAAAGTGCTTTGTATCGAGATGTGTATCGTATCGTGGCCTGTGTATCGAGGAATGTATTGACAACTTTTTAATGATACTCAGCTACCTACTAGTTAGAAAAAGTTAGCAAGTGATTAAAAATGTTTTAACCAATTACTGAATAGAAGGTTGGCAAAAACAAAAACTTGCTATCAATAACTCATATTCTAGATCTCAGGAGCTACCAGTAGCTCTCCAGCCCCTTCCTAGTAACTCGCCAAAGGATTTCTGAATTATATTGCGCTGAATGGCTCAAATTTGATGAAATATCATTGTAAAAGTGTCATTTTGATGCCAAACTTTGGTTTATGTTTTATAGGTTTTTAACTGTTCCCCAATGAAGGCTTTATATGCTCAATTTCTTGTGCTGCAAAAATGAATAGCTCTTTGGCTTTTTCTTTTCGTAAAGGTTGCTCACCGGGAGAAAAAGGTTGGAGACCCCTGTTCTAGATTATCATGGTTGCAGTACTGATAGTGAAAAATAAAATAAAATTTAAAAAAAAACTCTGGACATTTCTTCCATGTTTTAAAGGTGCGTTGTGTAATTTTTTGGTGGAGGCTCCGTCAGATGCCTTTCTCTGGATGTTATTGCTTTCTCTGGAATGTTTCGTTAAGCGTTTCTTTCTTCATGGAGACCAAACCAAACCAAGTTACAGGTCAGATCTGTGGAGAAGCGACCTCACTCATGGTCAGAATGACTGTTTTTCTTGGTATTTTTGAGCTCTAAAACCACCTGTAACTGACTAAATGTAAGGTAGAGCTGTTTCATGTCATATTGTGGAACCAAAAAGTTTCATAATGCACCTTTGAGGAAAATAATTATTCTCCTTGAAAATGTTTTTATTCTGACAATTTCTATAGTTTGTAATTAGAATATGCAGATTTTTTCACGGTGGAATTGCAAATCTTATCAAGCCTTTTTAATATCCAAAAGAAAGAAAGAAAAGAAGCAGCTGTTCGCAAATTTGTTCTCAACGCACTTTTCAAACAATTTGCTACAGAAAACCAAACACTCCCAATCACATCCCAGTTCGCTGGTGGCTAAAATCTACTTTGACACGACCCCAGAACTACCCCAAGGCAATCGCTTCTCAGCATTCTCCAGACATCTGCTAACGGTAAACAACACCGCGGCGAGGAATACTGGAGTCAAACCTCAGCCAATCGATAGCGTATTGACAAGCCTTTTTGTCACTGCTGATGGCGGCTAATTTAGTGGTACTCTTCGAAGTCAAGCCTTTGTGAATTCGCTTTGGATCATTGCTTCTTCTCTGACCCCTAGTGCGGAATGAATTATAGAGTTTGCATATTTGGAATTTCAGCGTTTTTTTTCCTGCAAATTCCAGCTAAATTCCCCAGTCTAGCCTTTATAATCGCTTGGGTTTGGGTTGGGGGGGAGAGTGAGTGATGAAGTGTCATAGGGGCTTTCCTGCGCTGATACGCTACAGTACTGACAGAGATCCCTTTACCAGAACTTTGCAACATTATTTCCCATCAGAGCGCAGATGTTCAAATGCACGCTCCTACTCCCCATTCGCTCGCTCGCACACACACACACACACACACACGAGTCCCCCATCCAGCTGTTGAAGGCGTTAGCGAGACATGCGAGATGCCTTTATTAAGAACGCCAGAAATCCCACGGAGATGGAGTGAGCAATGGATGAAGGATAAATTGGATTTGCTTGAAATTACGGCGCTCGGAGCTGGCCCAGTGTAGCGTTGAGACGGAGGGTAGGTCAGGGTTCTGTGGAATTTGCAAGAAAGGAAGTCGAAATGCAGATGTTTTCAGATGGTTTAAGGTTCAAGTGCGATTACGGGGGCCGAACAAAAAGTGCTGTGAGGTTTGATATCTTTGTCAGCAAATTGAAGTGAGGTGAAATTATCTTCTCACAATGGTTTAAAAAAGTGACGGCATTTAAGATTTTTTCCTTTTTCATCATTTTTCATCACAATAATTTATCATTTTTAAGGGATGGAGCCTAACAAATTTGCCGTGAATTTTCATTTTTGAGATTTCAAAAACTGTGAAGCTCCCATAGGCACTTATATTAGATTTTAGTTTTGTCATTTAACAAACAAAAATTCTGATTTATTCACCAAATTATGAGTTCTGCTCCAGTTCACTGACAGGATTGGCTGTAGACCACTTCATTAAAAGACCCAAGCTGATCATTGACCATTAGAAATGACAGGATCTTCATTTTGATTCAAATTAGTTCAATTGCAAATATGGATGTGCCGATATTGGTATCCAATGTCTGTGCTGCTACTGAAAGTTTGCTGGATGGGATATCGATAAAGCCGATATTGTGATTGGGTCTTTAATTGGTTGTAATAAGATTTTATAGGCTGATTTTGGCTTTGAACAGACATGTCAAACTCAGGCCCTGGGGAAAAATTTGGCCCACAATATAATTATATTTGGCTCGCGAGATCCTATCAAATATGTATTAGAGCTGGCACACCAACTACAGACTTTATTTATTTAAAATTTAGTTATTATTTTAAATTACACCTTTTCTGGATTCAGTGTTTAAGCAAAACTATTATTAAACATTTATTTTAATATGTAATGTTAAACCTTTTCTTATCTGGAAAGAAGAGAAAACACGCAGATGTTGTTAAAATTTTTCAGTAAATATTTAGTTTGGCCCACGACTTAGTCCCAGTTTTTAATTTTGACCCTCTGTGAATTTAAGTTTGACGCCCCTGGCCTAGAACATCTCTAAATGTTTAAACTTTTATTTCTACAAAGTTGTTCAGTGGTCATTTGAAAGATAAATAACTGTTAAATAACACAGTTGGATCTCTTCTGTAACAAGTTAACTGTGTTTTTAAGGAAATAATAAATAAAATTTTCCATCCTTACAATGTTATCGTTTAATATGGGTTATCAGCAGATACTTAAAGCCAAAGTATCGATATGAGTATTGGAGCTGAACAAGATGTATCGGTGCATCTCTAATTGCAAAGCCATAATCTCCCAAAAAGCTTTCCGCACCCCTGCCCCCTCCATCTTAAACGATAACATCACACTCTCTTGAGCTGTGTGAGCTTGACCAATGAACCAAAATGAAGAGTGAGGAACACGGCGATCTGGGTTGTTTCAGAGGTGACATTCTGAACATTTCTTGGAGTTGTGGAGGAGGAGGAGGAGGTGGGGGAGGAGGCCCCGCTGGAGTCGTGTCGGGGTGAGGAGGGGGGGGGGCTGTCGAACACTGCTGCTGCTGCTGCTGGGGCTGGAATGCTCCTGGAATGTGGATGGGATGGGGCTCTCGGCGAGGGCAGATGTGGCCCCCGGGGGAAATCAGGATCATCATTCCGGACCCATTCTTCCTCCGCGAACATGCTACATACACACATTCCATTCGGAGAAGCACCGCGCACGACCAGAGAAGGAAAACCGTTTAACCCCCAACCCAGGGACGACGGCCGCAAGCACCCCCAAACCTGTTCAGATGGATTACTTTTACGACGACGTGCATTTTTAAAGCACATTGTTAGGGATGAATTATTAGAATCTGTATTTGTGGGTTTGGAAAGCAGTGTTGGCATTTCTGCAGTTTCCAATTGCAGGAATGTTGAAAATGGGTCTGTCGCTAATGTAAAGAATCAACCATAAGTAGATTTTTCTTATGGATATTTTCAAAGTCATGTATTATAATAGTGTTTCCCAATACAACTTGTCTTCAATTCTAGTGTTTAAAAGTGCATTGTGTAACTTTACTGTTGGAGGGTCCGTGCTTTTCTTCATGGAGATGTTATTGCTTTGTCTGGAATGTTTCACCGTATGGCATTAAACCTTTCTGTCTTCATGGAGACCAAACCAGACCAAGTTCCAGGTCAGATCTGCGAAGAGGCGAACCCTCTTACAGACAGAACGAATAAACATAAAAATATTGATATATCATATAGCTTAATGTGATGATACAGTATTGATATCGTGGGCTGCTGTGTCGATATATATCAGCAAGAGTTTTTTGTTTTTTTTTGGTATATTTTACTGAATTATTTAGTTACAGAGCTACAGTTTTGTTGCTTGTTTAGAGGAAGGAAACTTGTTTATGCAACACATTTGACATTTTGATGACATTTGACACTGTTTTGATGATTAAAATGGGTGTGCTTTATATTAACTTCGCACAAGAAGTGGTTTAATAAAGACTTTTAGCATCACAACAATGATTTACTCATTATTTTTTATTGAACCACTTCAAAACAATTTGAAATATATCGAATTGAAAGTGCACTGTATCGATATGTATATCATGGCCTATGTATCGAGGTATGTGTCGTATCTTGGCCTATGTATCGAGGTATGTATCGTATCTTGGCCTATGTATCGTATCGTGGCCTATGTATCGAGATATGTATCGTATCGTGGCCTATGTATCGAGGTATGTATCGTATCGTGGCCTATGTATCGAGGTATGTATCGCATCGTGGCCTATGTATCGTATCGTGGCCTATGTATTGAGGTATGTATCGTATCGTGGCCTATGTATCGAGGTATATATCGTATCTTGGCCTATGTATCGTATCGTGGCCTATGTATCGAGATATGTATCGTATCGTGGCCTATGTATCGAGGTATGTATCGTATCGTATCGTGGCCTATGTATCGAGGTATGTATCGTATCGTGGCCTATGTATCGAGGTATGTATCGTATGTATGGTATGTATCGTATCGTGGCCTATGTATCGAGGTATGTATCGTATCGTGGCCTATGTATCGAGGTATGTATCGTATTGTGGCCTATGTATCGAGGTATGTATCGCATCGTGGCCTATGTATCGTGGCCTATGTATTGAGGTATGTATCGTATCGTGGCCTATGTATCGAGGTATGTATCATATCGGCAACTTCTTAATGATACCCAGCCTAGTCACGCCTGTTTTTGTAAGTATTTTTAGCTATAAATGACAGCGCTATTTAATGTCATACTGTGGAACATTCTAAGCAGAGCAATGACATCTCCATAGCAACAAGCAGGTGACGGCCCTTCCACCAGAAAGGTTACACGATGCGCCTTTAAAGTTGGAGTACATTAAATCCACATTTTCTGGAAGACTGCAGTTTCCACATTCTTCTATTTGAGGATTGGTGATCTCAAAATGTTGCCATGGTAATGTTATTAACAAAATACCCCGGGGTAGACTGATAGAAACGTCATCGGCCTCTTTAAGCACCAACACTCACGCACACCCCACATCCATACTAGGCCATGTGGGTGGACTAGTGTCTTGTCTGAAGACACAAAAACAGTTTTACCTCAAGTGCCCCTACTTGTATATTTCCCTTAAAATACAGTATGTTTCAAGAAATAGGCCTAGTACTTAGAGACCTGACTTCGACCCAAGCGTTTTTTCAGTCGAGGCTAAACGCGGCGTAGATTTGAGTCCATCCCCCCAAAGCACACTTCAAAATCAACCTTGGACTTCAGTCAAAACAAACAAGAAAAGTTTCAGCTTTTCAATAAACTGGAAGCTAGTTACGCTGAAGGATTTTCCGACCGGCAGATAAATACGTCTCCCTCTTCATGAACCCTGCGTAACCTCCTCTACAAGTCTATATTTGATTCACTTAATTATTTCTATTTCTCTCCAGCCCCTCGCTCCCTCACTCCCTCGCTCCCTCGCTTGTTCTCCACCTCCGCCGGCATGCTGTGGAGGTACCCGTCAGGCTGTCCAAAAAAAAAAAAAAAAAAAAAAGCATCCAAAAACGTCAGCGAAGAAAGACAATCTCGGTACGGGCACATTTTGTCCTGGGGGTCCTTCGTCTGATTAGTTTCTCTTGAGGTCTCTTCTACTTTTTAAAATTTCTTTTTCGGGAACTTATTGGTGCTTCCTTTTTGGACTGGGTTGAACTTTTGTGGGCGGGCGAAAGAGATAATACGATGTGGTAGACGCCGGAGACTGCTGGTGACCTGGTGTAGGAGGCTTCCGTGATAAGGGTTAGGCTGCTAAATGTTGCCCCCGGTGATGCCGCATGCTAATCGCGAGCTGCAGGAGCGGACATTTTGGCTCGGCGCGCTCCAGTTTCTCGTCCTTTCAGTCTATTGGATGCGCACTCTTCCTTTTCTTGAGGAGAAGAAGAGGTGGCGAGGAGGAGGAGGAGGAGGGTGGGTTTTAGCATGTGAAAGAGGACAGGGCCGCGGGAGACATGTTTGGTTGGGGACCTGGGAGGGGATGAGGGACACTCGCCATATGGGCTGACTGAATTTGCATTGTGCGTCTGTCAATAAATATGGAAAGTTGTGGGTTATTGCTTATTTGCTTATATAATATTGCCAAATTTGTGAAGTCATTGTAAATTTTCGAACAAAAATTGCAATTACGATTCAGTTTGCGATTTATGTTTTGGTATCATGAGTCTATTTAAAGTTCAAATTTTTTTTAAAGATACTTGAAATAAGGTCTGAACAGCAGGGTTAACTATTTTTTACTTAATAATTCTTATAATTGCAGCCTTTGCTATTTGCTAAGTGCTCAAATTCATTCATTTCGATTCAGTTGCGATTAAGCCGAGTCCTAATATCTAGATTAAAGTTGCATTATGTAATTTTTCTGGTGTCTCCATGGAAATATGGAAATAAACTTTGTATTCCCAATGGAGACAGGTTAATGGTCAAATCTATGGAGAAGCAAGCCTGCACGTGGTAAGAATTCATGTTTTTTAAGGTATTTTTGAGCAATAAAACACCTGTAATCGAACAAATGCATGGGGATTAATGCCCTGCTGTGGAACATTCCAGGCAAATAAATAACATCCCCATGGAGACAAGCAAGTAGCAGACTCTGAAAAGTTACATAGTCCACCATTTAAGAAAACATATAGAATTTGGTACTTCTAGTTAAGGGGTAATTTCTTTTTCTGTGTTTTTTTTTTTTTTTTTCCTGCAATCAATTATGCAATTTATATTCATATTTAATGGTGTGCTTTGATTAGATAATAAAATAACAGAATTTGTATGTAATAAACCAAAGCTTCTTTGTATTCACTCCAAAAATGTAATTTAACCTTCTGTTGCTACGGGATACCAAAGTTTTACATCAGACTCTATTTTAGTGAATTTTGACGTAACCTTTTTTAGCTTGGGTTTAAGTTACAGGACTTTTGACCTTTCAAAAGAGATTATATTTGGGTTTTGAATTATTAATTTTTATGGCGACAGTCCAAGTTTTTCATCATTCTGAAATGCACGGATATCATACCAAAAATTGACCCAAAATGAGTGTGGTTCGGGGAATAATAATATGCCCTTACCCACCAAATCAATACAGTCGGTCTGCTCTGATTCCCTTTAGTATTCCAGTCAAGGTACCAGTCAAAAGTTTGGACACACCATTTCAATCAATGTTGTTTTCTGTATGTTTTATGTTTTTTTAAATAAATGATTTTTATATGAATTCTGCAGTGTAATGTATTTTATATTTAAATCATCAAATTAGCCACCCTATGCTTTGTCAAAAAATATGTAGTAGAGTTATTTAACTTTTTTCTTTAATAAATAATTCCATATATCTTGCTTTATATATTTGACATCGTCTGTGTTTATAAATGCAGAATGTAGTGAGAAAAAATAAGAAAAAACATTGAATGACGGGTGTGTCCAAACTTTTGATGGGTGCTGTTTTAAACATACTCTAAGAATCAAATATTTGTACACACTCGCTCAGGCTATGTGTGGAGCCTCGACATTGAGTTAGTCTCTCCTTGCAACCTGTGCACAGTGGCCTCCCACTTGTCCCGACCGAGCCAGAAAACTGAGAATTTCTTGTTCACGTCATTGTTACATGCGCATTTGTGCTTCGGCATGTTGCAGGCGGACCGACTGTTTGTGTCTGCTCGCTCCTTCTGAGTGCACAGAGAGCTACGAGAGCCGCTCAATTTAATGGCCCCAATGAAAGGAAATGAAAACCCGGATATTTCCATCACTTTAAAAAAAAAACAAAAAACCCGGACGCCCAGGACAGGACGCAAAAAATGGACGTTTTGGTCACCCGGGGGCTGTATCCAACCTACTTTGATCCCAAAGGGGCCGGATCAGAAAACTCATGGCATATAAACCCCAAAAAATAACAATAAGTTCAAATATTTGTGCAGAGAAACACAAATCTATTACAGAAATCTTTTTTAATTGATGAACTCTTTCTTATTATAATATTAGAATATTATGAACAACCTGAAACTTTAAGAAAAATTCAATTTCAACATTTAAAATATTTTTGTAGAAAATCACCCAAGGGCCACATTAAAGATCTTGGAGGGCCGGATCTGGCCCCCAGGCCTTATGTTTGACACCTGTGCCCTAGGCTAGGTTTATATGACGACGGTCTGAACAGAAGACACAGAAGTGGCGTCACAATCTTCACTTTTTATTCCACATTCAGACAAGCGTTTTCGGGAGGAAATCTGCGTGCATACAGTGACACAAAAGTGTATGGAATTCGATTGGGTATGCATGCCAGGCGGCTATAGCTACATGTTTGTTTCTGTGCATTATATGTATGTGTGTGACATAAACGTGTAGATGACGTGAGCAGATCTGACCAGAGTTTTGCGTCTTGGGCAGTGTAGACAGAAACGCTATGGCGGAGCGTATTCACCTTTTCCACTCTGGAGGGTGGTTTCAGATTTTTGAGTTTTTAAGCCCTAAAACTCTGTCACCGTCTAAACAAAAGGCACTTCCGATCAAAATATTCTGTCATTTTTACCCGCAAGTGTTCTCATGTAAACAGGCCCTTATTCAGTTTTTTTCCCCCACATTTTATTTCACGTTTTTTCCATAAATCTTACTTCTATATGTAGTAGTAAAGATGGTAGTAAACATATAGAAGAAATATTGAATGAGAGGCTAAACTTTCGCCTGGTAGTGTTTATTGAATTTTTGTCTCTTGCTACTGTATGTGCAGCCATGTAACCGCTCAGGGGGTTAGCACTACATTTACCATATGGACCAGCTTCATTTGCATTACACATCATTCCCTCGGCGTTCAGTCCCTCGAGAACCATACACAACCATGCAGCGTCCCCAGTGACCACTTTGAGAAGCCTGCACACTAACTCTCCTCCTTCGGAAATCCACCCAGAATCCATACCCTCCCTCCCGCCTCACCCCACCCCAGGGCCCTCCTCCATCTCCTTCCTCCATCCCCCACCCATCTTCAGTCTCACCGGGACCTGATCCTGGGATTTGTTTGGGATTCTCTGAGATCCTCGCTGCTTTTATCTGCGAGCATGTATGCGCGGCGAGCAGGCATGTCTCTTCTGGCTACTAGGCACATGAATTTAATTACACATCGGCCTCCACCCACGCAGGCTTTGATAGCTCCCCAAGACAAACTCCGCCATTGTTCAGCTGATTGAGGAGAGCGTGCGCCAACACATTTTCTCACACTTGGCAGATATCTATTACGCTCGTGTTGACTGTGCACTTTGTGGATTATTACATGTCTGTTTTTATGTGGCGTTACTGTTTGTCGGCATGCTCTTCTTCAGCTGTCTCGCCTTTACCTGGGCCTCTCCCGATAACACGTTTTGAAGTGCGATATATTAGGTGTGCACCGATACCAATATTGGTATCATATATCAGTGTCAGTGTCAGTGATCTAAGAAAAGTTGCAGTGTCAGGTTATCAATTCCATGATATCGGTTCAGTCAATATCCTGGTTGGACTCTTTACTGACCTCGCGATGTCTGAATTCATTCATTCATTCATTCATTTAATTCATACAAAGTTGTTCAGGAGTTACTTCCAGGATACATAACCGTTACATAACACAGTAAGATCAATTTTGTAAAAAGTTAACTCTATTTTGAGAGAAAATCGTGACATTTTCACTGTCTCTCTCTGGTATCGGTTAATATTGGATATCGGCAGATACTTAAAGACATAGTATTGATATCAGTATTGGAACTGAAAACGTTGACTATGAATTTCTACAATATATTGCTAAAGAAAAGGTTAAAAGTTAAAAAGGTTCGAATCCTGTTCCTGACATAAACATCATTGAGTGGTCAGATCCACTTACCCACTAGTTGGCGGTACAATTCCATCTCCCACAGATGAATGCTGTTGTTGTTGTTGTTGGGCAAGACACTTAACCCACCTTCCTTGATGTGACCATTTACCAAAATATAGACAACAAATGATAATCTTGAAATAAATGTATGCCACTGACGCAAAAACCCAAGAGCAGAAATTATCACAAACTATTTGAAATGTTCAATATTGTTAAAAACCATGAGCTACTAGGGATGTAACAACCGATATATTGTGATTTTGTATCACAATATTTCGTATAAAGTTATAAGCAACAGCTTATAAACATCGGAAACTACATATCCCATGATTCATTTCAGTGTAGAAAACATGAAGATATGTTTTTTACTTGAATTCTTGGGATTATGACAAAAATAATTCACACCAAAATCTTGTCAAAGTATTTTAAAAGCAAAAAAGTGTCCCAGCTACAATTATATCAGCCTCTTCAAAATATCTCAATAAATATCGTACCGCAAGATGCATATCATGATAATATCGTACCGTTAGATTTGGATATCGTTACATCCCTATGAGCTACTTTAAATAAAGACAGAATGAAACCATTTAATACTTAGTTTGCATCTATAATCTTCTCCTATAGCCAAAAAATAAACAAAACCTTCCTAGTACTGCAAAGAGAAAGTACACACGATAAATATTCACTCCAAAAATATATTGTTCCATCATTCATATATTGAACGATAAGTGGATATAGTAATTATCGTAACACATTGGTTTTGTCAGATTACAATCCTTGCTAACGCTAACGCTAATTCTTGCTTTACGAATTAGCCTGTTAACTGTTAGCATGATTTAAAAACAGGGGGAACTACATAGACCATGATCCTTTGCTGCCTTTCAGTAAATACTACATGATGAAATAACTTTTATAAACCGTTTTAAATCTTAAATCTTTGGATTATGACGGAACCAATGACAGAACCAAACTCTAAGGCGTTTTAAAAGGAAAAAGTTGCGTATTTACAGTTTTGTTAGCCTAAATATCACAATAAATACCATACTGTGAGATGCATATCCTGAAGTTTATTGTGAAAGATTTGACATTCTAAGTATTTAAGTGTGTTTGGTTTTTCATACTTTTGGCACTTCTACTTGGAACCCAGAAGTTGTTCTTTGCGAATAGCTTTCTTATGTACTAAATTTACAATACACATGACTATTTTTTACCAGGTTTATTGCGTTTAACACACCAAACTAACACGGCCACCCTGCATGCTGTGTGTAAAAACTCTTGATAGCTTGTGCTCCGTTCGTGCTGCAGAAATGCCTTATGCCAACTTAGCTTTTCAGACAAATTGAGCCGATTCCTTGCCAAATCCAACCAGGTGGTGCATCTCACGAACGCCACTGCAACTGCCCGTAGAGACTGCCAGAGAATGCCAGATTCCAAATTAATTTACCACCTATTTATTTAAATTTCCACTGTTCCAACCCCAACATTTAGCTTTTCTGTTTACGCAGGCTGGCTAGCTCTGGCGCAGGCTAAGCTAAGTGGCTAATGCATTCTGACAGCATGAATTACAGGGGGTGGCACACAGAGCCCCAGTGTGCTCGTAGCTCTGCAGGCCACTGTGCTCTTTGCCCCCAGCTGCACAGGGTCAGGCCCAACTTCACAATACACTATGTATGTTTAAGCACGGACTAAATATGGCATTTTACAAGATTATGCAACATTTAAGGGGTCAATGTACAGTACAAGTAATGAGTGGAAAGTACTGTATTTTTCGGACTATAATGAGCACCGGATTATAATAATGTTGAATTCTCTTGTCTATTTTCATACATAAGGAGCACTAGATTATAAGGCGCATTAAGTGAAACAAACAAATGACACTTCAGACTGATCCCTTAGCCCAGGCGTCCATCCATCGGGAGATCGTGGTGTAATTCGCCCGCCGTTGCCTCCCTGTCTTGGTGAATGTGGATTATGAATGTGAATGTGGGTGGATAATTTAACCCTCTCAGGCTCAAATTCATTTTTAGTATCAGGAAAAACCTGATATTTGGGGAAAATTATAATATGGGGTAGTAATATACAATTCTGACTTTTTTATCCTTTGTAAACAAAAAAAGTATTTTGCACTTCTGGCAGGCCGTTTGCGTGTAGTCATTCTTGCACAGTCTGCATTGCCCACGTTTATCAGCATGGATGGGAAAAAAGGCTCCTGAGTAAAAAAAGCTCATATAATATGGATGTGGAGTAAGTAGGTACTTGGAATTTAGCTGTTGCAAATTTGCAGCGCCTGCCTGGAGAGGGTTAAGTTTGGATTTTTATTTCCTAAGAGGACGACTCAAATATACATTGAGTAATAATGTGTTTAATTCAGCTTTGCGCACATTTGTTTACATTTTACAGAAACGAAACTTAAAACTACATGGCTCATTTGCATAAACTATAAGCGCTGAAAAAAACAGCTCGCTCCTTGTTCACTGTCAAACTAAAGGACACGATTTACTCTGCAAGGCTCCTGACTACGGTAGCCATAATGCTCCGACAATCCATCGAGCAGTGTGGCTTTTTAGTTTACCAAAGTCCTTCTAAAACATTTTGACAGATTTTTGAGCACCGTGTACCACATACAATCAGTTCAGTTCGTGATCAGTAAGCACAACCAGAATTAATACATAAGGCACACCGGATTATAAGGCACACTGTTGATTTTGGAGGAAATTAAAGGATTTTCTGTGAGCCTTAAATAGACTAAAATACCATAAAATTTGTGCAATCTTACGAAAGTGGTCTCAGTTCTACATAACATGTTTTAACCTACATAGGGTACTATATTTTTGGTAAATGGTCACATTTTTATAAAGCGCTTTTCCACCTTCAAGGCACTTTACAACGAGGAACCACTCACCCATTCACACACACAATCACACACCAGCGCACACAGACACTGAGGGCGAGGTGGGTTAAGTGTCTTGCCCAAAATAAATAAGAGCAGTGGGAATGATAAATGACAAAGCTACTCCTTCGTTAAAGATGCACTTTGTAACTTTTCTGAAGGAGAGTTTGCCCCCTCCTTGTTAGGGATGCACCGATCCAAGACTGGTATCGTATATCGGTGCTGATACTGAAAAATGTGCTGGATCAAGTATCAAATCCCAAATATCTCTGCAGCCGATTCTCTGGTCGGACATATTGTACAAATTTATGTAATTTCTGGGCCAACCACAACCATTGTCTCACAATGTTTGAAGTAATTACAGAACAACTTTGTATAAATAAAAGTTTAGAGGTAAATAATGGCTACATAAACATATTTGGATCTGTTACATTTTATTTCATGAAATTGATGCTGTTTTTAGTCTCGGTTCATATCTGGTATTGGCAGATAGTTGGTTATAGTATCAGAATCGGTATCAGAACTAAAAAAGCTGGAGCATCCCTTCCCGTATCTTACAATTATTCAATTAGGTATGGTTTCATTGCTTAAAAAGGCCTTGAAAAGCATGTCTTCTCCAGAGATCTGACCTGTAACTTGACTTAGTGACGTCACCTGCTTGTCCTTGTCTGGAGATCCGATACTATAGAACAACGTCTCAGTGGTGGCAAGAACATCAATCAATCAATCGAACTTTATTTACAGAGCAACACGCAAAAATTGCAACACGAAGCGCTTGATGGACCTTCCAACATAAAAGTTGCACATGAAGTCATTCTTTGGTTTACTTTCACAAATAATATTGCAGTTTTCAAGTTAGATCACGCGGACGTATCTTGACAGTATACGGCAGGAATCTGAAAAACGTCAACTTCGAGAGCCGTCCCTTTGAGTTGGATGTGCGGTGGAGCGGTGCGTGTGTGTGGGTGAGGGGCACAGGGGGCGGAGGAGCACGGGCTGGATGTCACATGGCCTTATAATGGAGGGATGCCGCTTCACACCAGAGCCTAGAAAATCGAGCTGTCATATCAATGCGCCTTCAGCCAAAATCCACATCTTCCCCCACCGCGGCTCTCCATGCCAACCGCCCCTACCGCCTCACTGTTCCCATGGATGTCTTCAAAAACATGTCTGGAGGTTGGAGCTGCAGATGTGATGGGGTAAACAAAAGCGAAATAAAAAAATAATAATAAAAAAACAAACATGGATATTTCTAGTCGGTGAAGGATGTCGTATGATATTCTCGAGTTGCGTTTTGAGTTTTATGGAGCTATGTTTTGCAATCGGAAACGGATAAATGTTTCAGAATGTCTTGAGGCTGAACTATAAAAAGTAATTATGTAATCCCTGGAACCATTTATGATTTAAAAGACTTATTTATTACACTATTTTCTCTTTCTCATCTGTTATAATAATTCCTCATCACAAACAAACCTGGAGTTGTGTTTTATTTCATTTACACATGTTTAACACACAAATCCTGCATATTTAGGCTGTGTTCTCGGAATGGCAAACACACTGTTCCACCTTGTGATGTCATCTGGTAACACAGGAAGCGCTCCACTGTGTTTTTAAACTCCATACACCTTCATTAGAATCATTTGGATCATTTCATTGCCTCTCTACTGCCTTCTCACCTGAACTAAAGGTAAAAGGTAACTCGAAAACTAACTCTACGTGACATCACAAGGTGGAACAGAGCATTTTGAGCTTTGGAGTTGTAGACAGATGAATAATAAAGGATTAATCGAACATGTGTGACAATGAAAACAAAACAAAACGCAACTCTAGGTCTGTTTTTGATGAGGTAACAACATTATAGAATGACTTAAAGCTTGCAAGAGTCAATTTTGTGTAATGTAGGATCTTTAAAAAAACTAGGCTATTGCTTATAACTTATAATTTAGCTAAAAAGTATGTGTTGAATAAACTGGTAGCAATAGGAGCGAATAGTACGTCCATTGTGATTTGATTTTTGACAAGTTGCCTGTCATTCATTCTATTAATATACTGTTTTGTCAAAGCAGTAGAAGCCTTGTGGTCCTTGTCAATCAGTGTTTTAATAAGACATGATGTTGTCTCTCTGCTTTGCTTAAAGGTGCACTGCTTGACACTTGCAAAAACTGCTCTGTGATGGTTGATGGTTGTCTCTGTGGAGATGTCATTGCTTTGGCTAGAAGGCGAGAATGTCCCTCAATATAGCTTTTAATGTATTGTCTCCAACATGACAAATTTGAGCAGTAAAACCACCCCATAACGCACACTTTTTAAAATATATTGTCACTTTACATAAGGAATCTCTCACCCAGTCACACACATTCACACACCAGAGTACGCAGGCATTGGAACACTGTGAGGTGGGTTAAGTGTCTTGCCCAAGGGCTAGGCATGTAACTATAACTGACAATTACATAACAATTATATCGTGGACCATCACAATATATCAAATTACAAGTCTCTTTGCTTACATTAAGAGTTATGGTGCAGAAATAGCTAAAAAAAAAAAAAAAAAAAAAAAGACAGAGAACTACATAGACCATGATCCTTTGCTCCATTTCAGTGCAGACTACAAGAAGAAATAACAGTTCTAAGCACTTTTAAGTCTTAGTTCTTTGGATTAAGTCTTGTCAAGGCATTTTAAGAGTTAAAAGTAGCATATTAACTGTTTTAGCTGTTTAGCCTTCACAAAATATCACAATAAATATCGTACCATGAGATGTATATCGTGAAAATATCATACCGAGAGATTTGGATATTGTTACATCTCTAATCGTAAGCTTTCCCACAATATCGCAATAAATATCGTAGCGTGAGGTTCATACTGTGACGATATCGTATCGTGAGACTTGGATATCGTTACACCCCTACGAAGGATGCAACAACGGCATTAATTTGTGGGAACTGGAACCACAGCGGGTTTGCGGGTTTCGACCTGCCAACCTTCAGAAGAGTGGACCAACTGTGCCAACTGTGCTAATGTCTTATGTTTAATGCCATACTGTGGAACATTCAAGCTTAGATTTAGACAAACTTTGATTCATAAGGGAAATTATTTGGACACAGTAGCTTACACATCACAATATAATATAATAACAATAACATAATTCAAAATAAGTAGCAAAAATAACTGGAGATTGGTGTAAAATAAGGCATAATTGTAAAAATGTATGTACAAGTAAAAATACTAAATTTAGAAATAAAGTAATACACATTCAACACACAATAGAATGCAATGCCCTCTCCACAAAAAGTTATGCAGTATATCTTTAAAGTAAACTGGCTGCGATTGCTCTAAACTGACTAAAAACTCCCATCGGAATGCATGGCGTGTTATTTGTCACTTGCTTTCACCTTACATTTTCAGGCCTAATCGCGCTTCAGTAATGCTAATGCCGACACATCTTTTTTCCTCTTTGCACCAGACCGGGTGGTGAAAGGTCCCCCTCCTCCCCTCACCTGCTGCTCCTCTGCCTGTAATTTTCATCCGGGAGTGAACACTGTTTTAGAACCTCTCCTCTGACCTCCCTCGCTCGCCGTTAAGTGTGGTCTTTTGAATCCAGGACCTTCGTGTTCTCTGACAGATGTTGCGTGGAGTCTTTTGTACGAGTTTCCTCTCCTTTTTTTCATGTAATAAACTAACATTTCTCTTACGTGAGTACACATATATTATAAAAGCAACTCTTGGAGTCAAAATTAGTCCGTTGTGTACATGTATGTGTTTAAGTTTAAGTTTTTATTGTCTGCAAACCACAAAATGCGTTGTTAATTTGCTAACTGTTGTTACCATTAGTGTGATGTCTAAACTCTGCTCTGGTTTTGGAGAGATGTGAAATGCACTTGAAAACTTATCACTGAAATGTGTCTGGAAAGTCTGGAATACATTTGAACCACTGAAAACTAGGGGTGCAACGGTACTTGTATTCGTCCCGAGCCGCTTAGGTACAGGACGTTCGGTTTGGTAATATTCACGAGGGAACTTGACTGGGGCAGTTTTCCCACAGCGCTTTATAGTTAGGGTGGCTGCTTTGACAACAATTGCCCCCAACCTTGACTACGTCCCTCCGAACCTCGTGAATCCTCGCAAAACTACGGTCGTCGCATTGTGGTCCTCACTTTTTCCTTTCGCCGGCATGGAATCTCCCCCGTGATTTTTGTGTACCGTTGCAGCCCTACTGAAAACTGTTTAAATTATTGACTAGTTGTTTTTCACATTTTTAGAACAATAAATTAGCTGGATTGGGCATTATCGGTTCCCTGATATCGGTTCTTTCGATATTTTAGTTGGGGCTTTACTTAGATGTAATAAGACTAGCTACTGGTCAAAGGTACACTGTGTAACTTTTCTGGGTCCGCAACCTGTTTGACTCCATGTGGACATTGTTTTTTTGTGGATTGTTGTTCTACAGTATGGCATTTAATTGAACTATTTCCATAGAGACAAGCAAGCCACAGCACTAAGCGAAGTTATAGGTCAGATCTGTGGAGAAGTGAGAATGCGTGTCTTTGAGAAAATAAAAACACCTGTAAATGAGTAAATGCAAGATATACACTAATATACACAGTAAAAAGTTTTAGAACACCACACTTTTTCCATTTTTTTTTACCGTTCACTGTTGACCAAAACGTATTCTAAACTTTTGATTCATGAATGTGTCCACCTTTGGCAGATATACCAGCTGAACACACTCGTGGTTCGTTCTTTTTACAATAGAAATCAAATATTCTTCAGAAAGTTCTTCCCAAGTCTCTTGCAGAAGTTTCCATAAATATGTGGCTTGGCTTTCACTCTTCTGTCCAGTTGATCCCAAACCAGCTCGATGGGGTTTAAGTCTGGAGACTGTGCCGGACACTCCATGTTTTCAAACTTATCGTCTTGTTTTTTTTTTCCTGAGGTAGTTTTGGCAGAGCTTGGACTTGTGTTTTGTTTATCTTTTATTTTTTTTAACCTCTGGCTCTTCTGTTCTTACCTTTGTACCATTTCAAGCTCTTCATTGGACTTGCACAACTTGAATTGCAATAAATAAATGGAAAAATTAAGGTGTTGTAAAACTTTTTGACTGATAGTGGAACATCTCAGGCATATTGTTTAAACTTTTATTCATCCAAAGATTTTCAATAGGCACTTGCTGGATAAATATCACAGTTGGATGCATTTTCTAGTAAGTTAACAATGTTTTGATGGAAATAAAACACCTTTTTCAGTTCCTACATTGGTACCGGTTAATATCAGGTATCAGCAAATACCAAAAGCCAACACAACGATATCAGAACTGAAAAAGCTCGAGTGCAAAAGCTTCGGCGCATCCCTGAATTTGTAAGCTTGTGACATTTTTAACAGATTATTCCAAAAAGTTCAAATAAATTACACACTTGCTTTGAACTTCTGATAATTCCTGTAATTCGCAATCTCCACCGACTTCTTCCGCCAGCCCTAAGTGTAGCCTTTTGAATCTGACAGATGTTGCGTGGAGCCTTTTTTCCCTTTTTCCTCTCCACTGGTCAGTCGAACGCTCGGACGGCCGCTCTCCTCACCTTTTAGTACGACGCTACGGGCGCAGACAGATGTGGTGGTTCTTGCGTCACGCGCTGGTCGAACGAAGTGTCTAAGGTTGTGGTGTATGGGCGATCAGCGTTTGTCAGAGGAAATAAAATTCACATGAGGTCAGTCAAGTGTTGGATTGTTTTTGAGATGCTGGCTGATAGCGAGGAAGGGGAAATGGCGCAAATTGGTTCTGTTTAGTGAGGTGAGGTGAGGTGTAAATTGAAAAAATTATATGATCCTGATTGTTGATTTGGAGATAAGCCATATTAGAGCGTCAAGTATATAAAGGATGGAACAAGATCTCATACCGCAAGATTTTTGTTTATGAATGAAATAAATAAACAAATAAAGTATAAAAAGACATTAACAGTGTCACAAAACCAAACATACAAGAAATAAATGAAAAGGAGCAAAAAGAAGAGTGATCTTATGTTCTCTGCTCCCTTTTTCTTATAATACATCAACACTGATAGTCACTTTAAAACATTTAAAATCAGTCCATTTCAGTTCAGTCACAATTATTAATCAATTGCAAACAGAAATCTTGGTAATAACTTAGTTTCCTTTTTCTTGCATACATATTGCACTGGATTTTTTGAAATGCCATCACTGTACTTGATTCTTTTATATCTTTGTCAAGAGTATTTGATAAATTAACTCCTTTCACAGCAACGCTTCACTCCATAACCTTGGTTCTGAATCTGGGTTTTTAAACATGTAGGTTCCTTTTAAATTGTAGAGGCTTGTTCTCATCTCAAACTGTCTTTGAATGGTAATACTTTGCACTTTGCTTTATAAATGACTTTGAGGAGACTTAAGTCAACAATATCATGAATTTTCAACACTTTAAGTTGAACAAATAAAGGGTTGGATGGTTCTCTTCTTTTTTCTTTTTTTTTTCTTTTCTTGGTTTCCTTTTCTGTAAAATAAATAATGGCTGTAGGTAAGTGTTACATGTTGACCCCCAAATGTCCACACAGTACATCAGATATGGTGCAATTATTGAGTTATACAAGGTTAATAATGCTGCACTATTTTGTGAGAACTTTACTTTATGCAGCACAGGTGCTGCTTTGGATCTCGCGAGACATTTCAATGACAATGACATCAAAGTATATTCAATAAAGTAAATCGGAAATGTTTGAGGCCAAAATTGTGAACAGAATGGAATGCTAAAATCTTTGTCTCATTCTCGTAAACCCAATCTCGTCTCATGCATGTTTAAGATACTTTTTTCAAATTAATCAGAAATTATTGCATGGATATTGTCTTCGAAATTACTTAGAAAATACATATATATTCCAATATTTATGTTTGTCAATAGGGGTGTCCAAAAGTTTATTTTGTCTCACACTAATATGTTTGATACTGAAGTTATGGCCATTTCTGTAAAAAAAAAAAAAAAAAAGTACTGCTAATGGTAACTGACAATTCACCATTAAAGAACGATCTGAGGGCCGCATTTGGACACCGGGTCATAGTTTGGACATGTTTAAAGATGTATAACTACAGCGGAGAGCATACAACCCGCTTTTTTCAAAATTTGAGAATGGAGTAGTGTATCTAACTCGTATCTCTTGTATTATAGCCCACGTCGTATTTGTTTTTAGATTACCATTAACGTTAGCATTGGTATTCAGATACGTGACTAACCTTACACCACCAGGCCACACACGCCAGCGGCACAGTTTTAAGATGACTGGATCGGTCTCAGTAGGCCCAGCTCCAACCCGTGGATAGGTTAAATGATGGTAAGCTCTAAGGCTGGGGTTCAAACTAAAACGCCAGCAGCAGTTTTGGAATAAGATATAATTTGATACACATTAGGAATAAGAAATTATTCTTAAGAATGAAAGTATTAATCCAACCTGTATGTCTTGTATTATGGCTAGCATTGAATTTGTTAGATTTTTTTCTAAATTTGACCCATGTTTCCATCTGTAAGGAGCAATGGGTGATGACCTTTAATACCAGGGTCAGTTTTAAGATGGTAAGAATTGTTTGTATGAAGTTGATGGGGGAAAGTGGACAACCCTGTCTGCATTCTTGGTGTAGGTGGGAATCTTTTAGCCAGGCTGGCCCCACCTAGTGCCTAAACTCAATTTCATTTATCTCCAGCGACTAGGTCAGGAATCAGAATACACTAGACGGTTCGCAAAAACCCCAGAAGTGCGAGTTCGGGCACCAGCCAATCAGTAAAGAGCCATATATTCTATGTTGTCAACAATTCCTGAGATCGAGGATTTAAAACTGAAACAAAGAGAATGTTTGGTGAATTTTATTAAGGGGAAAGACATTATTGCCCTTCTTCCTAAGGGATTTGGCACATTACATACGTCAGCAAACATCAGCGATTGGTTAAATAAAAAAATAAAAAATCCTAATGTTGCGAGGTCAGACGGTTTCCACTAAGTGAAAACGGCTGAATCAGGAATGAATCAGGCTAGGAATCTTTGGCTATCTCACGATTCAGTTCGATTATGATTCTGATGCTCATCGAGCAAATACACAAACGGTTATCAGTGTATCTTTGTTTTACTATTCATACTTTTACCATTCAGATAATATGAGTGGCTACGTTTTTAAACGTGCAGAGCTGCAGGCTGAAGAAATGACTTTTATTTAACACAACTGCTTTCTTTAAACGGCTAATTGCATCATTTCTTTCTGTGATAGAGATTAGTTTGGGTATCTGTTTAGCTCCTCCACGCAGATAAACTGTTTTAAACTAAAGCTGCTTCCAAGAACATGAAGCCGTCTCTATCTCAGATTCGGGGAAAAAAGTTTACGCTACAAACTAACGGAGCGTCACTACAAGTTAATGGAGCACCATTACGAGCTAACGGAGCGTCGCAGCTCGCACTGTCGTGTATTTTCCTGAAAACTCAAACATAAACTAAATAAAGCCTCAGACAAATCCTAAACACGGAGATATCCCTGTAGGTCAGTGTGTGACAGCAGACACAGCTCCAAAGTCAGAATGTCTGTTTTTCTAGGTAGTTTTGAGCTATAAAACCTTGTAATTGTAATTAAATGCAAGACTACATTTACACTGAAACAAATTACTGTATCACCGTATCGGAAACGATTTGCGTCCAGACATGTTGTTATTGTGTCCGTAAGCCTTCCCTATCCACACCGCTTTGAGCATATTTGTTTACGTTTTGCAGAAACGAAACATAAAACCTCATGGCTCATTTACATAAACTGAGCCCTCAAAAACAGCTCGCTATTGTGCGCTGATGTGGTTCAGCTTCTGACGGATTTAAGGACATGACTCAGTGGAATATGAGCGTTCTTTCTGTGACAGAGGATGTGCTGCTGATGGTGAGCCTGTTCTGTGCTTCTATTCATGTTAAACTTTTCTGAGATTATACAGCTGCCGGTCATACACATAGACCATATATATATGAATGGACATATATTCTAGCCTCTTAGCGTTTTGGCAGTGAATTACTTCGCAATGTATCAGCGTTTTCAGGTGTCAACACGGTGCCCAATCAGATCCGTTCTCAGATGAATTTGTAGGAGCTGGCGGCATCAAATCGTTCCATCTGTGGAGCAGTTTTCATTTGGATTAGTGCATCCGCAATGAAAATGACTAAAATACGTACATGGGGCCTGAGGTACAGCTGTTTAATGTCATACTCTGGAACACTCTAGGCCAAACACTCTAGGCCAAACAATGACATAACCATAAAAACAAGCAGGTGACGAACCGCCTGCCAAAAAGTTAAATAGTCACTTGTAAAATGTGAACTCTGAACAGAATCCTATTATTAAACCATAAATGTCAAATCCAATCCCAATAACAACGCTCATTAGAAAAATCGCAATTACATATTTCATGATAAAACATGCAGCCGTAGTGTGCGTACTTGGACGGGGTGAGACAAAAGACACATCCAGTCAGAAGTCTTAATTAGGCTCTAAGTACAGTTGTAAGCTCCGCATGTGCACGTAGTTATTCCAGCTCCTCACTGAGACTGATGCTGTGTGAAGTCTGCTGTTGCCGCTACACAATTTTGGGTGCTGATTATTTCATTAGCTGCTTGTGGCTGCGTCTCATTCTCATGGCTTTAATTTGCTCCCTGTCTGTTTGTACCAGCCCCGATAGCTGCCTCTGTATTTGTGCACAAACACTGCCCTTGTCGAAAGTTGCAGTCTAAACTCTTGGCTAACTTGGCTCTGCATTGTCCTGAGAAGTCAATGAGTGAATTCTTGTCTTCGAGAGGGAACTTTTATGCCTAAGTAATTCAATTTGTATAGCTTGCATATACATCCACTCAAGGGGGATTTTTTGGGTATATTTTCACAATTGATTCTGTAACCGCACTGCAGTTTTATTTCTTATTTAGTGGAAGGAAACTTGATTTTGTAATACACTTGACATATTCACAATACATGTTTTTCATATTAACTTTGCCAAAGAAATGGTTTAACAAAGAAATATTGTTGCTGATGTGTATTTGGCTCTTGTCGCATGTATCGCCATATCGTGATAATACCGTATCGTGAGGGAAATATTGTTGTTTTTTACCGTGTATTGCTGCATGTGGAGCACTTTGGTCATCTGGTGTTGTAAATGTAGTATAGAAATTGACAAAGTATAATTACTCATTTATTATCAAGTACTTTTGGATTACTCAAGAACCCACTGTAGTGAGATTCTAGGGTTGAAGTTTGTCAAAAATATCGAAAATCCAATAGTAGTCAATATTAACTAGTATCAAAACTACTAGATAGTCATTTGAGCAAGTATTGATACCAATTCAACTTGAATTTGATCAGAACTAGTGTAAGACGACATGGCAGAGGTGGGACCAAGTTGTTGTTTTGCAAGTCTCAAGTAAGTCTCAAGTCTTTGACCTCAAGTCAAGTCTCAAGTCAAATACAGGCAAGTCCAAGTCAAGTCTTGAATCACTGGCCCATAAGTCCAAGTCAAGTCCAAGTCATTTCAAGTCTTTAAACCAAAGTATTTTGCACTTCTGGCAGGCCGTTTGCATGTAGCCATTCTTGCACAGTCTGCATTGCCCACGTTTATCAGCATGGATGGGAAAAAAGGCTCCTGAGTAAAAAAAAGCTCATATAATATGGATGTGGAGTAAGTAGGTACTTGGAATTTAGCTGTTGCAAATCTGCAACGCCTGCCTGGAGAGGGTTAAGAATTAGAGTATATAATAGTTGTAGAAATTTATTTTTATTTTTTTTTATTTTTTAAGTGTCTTGACAAGATCTTAGTGTGAATCATTACGGTTAGAATAGAAAGAATTCAGATTTAAAAGTGCTTCTCAAGTCTGAGTCAAGTCCCAAGTCACTGACCTGCAAATCCAAGTCGAGTCCCAAGTCTTAGTCCTTTTTATCAAGTCGAGTCTCAAGTCCTAAAAATAGTGACCCAAATCACCACTTGCAAGTCCCCACCCCTGCGTCATGGTATAATAAACAAATGCTGATATTGACTAAAAAAAAGCTTTTAAAAGTATCATTTGGGTATCGAAATCTGTATCAAGTATAGTCTATTCTTTAGTATGGAAATCAAGTTTGAAATTGTAGTATCGTGACAACACTAGTCTCCAATAACAACTTTCTCAAAGCTGTGACATTTCTGTAATTAACGCTATTGTGAAAAGTTTCTGTACTGGAAATAATTTGTTTTGATTTGACTCAAGTTCAGTCCTGCATTAGTTACTGTTCACCTACCTAAACTGTGACTGCTCCCCAAAGTTTTTCCAAGAAACAGCTTTCTACTTGAGTGCGACCTTGCCCGGAGGAAGGCACTGGCATTTTTCTAACACGAGTGTAAAGTTGGTGCATTGGGCCTTCAACACACGGGTTTATTTTTTAGAATTTGTTGTTAGAAAGACATTTTGAGCATTTGTTTTTCTGCAGTGTGTGAGGACTAGACTATTTCAAACTGTTTTTGCATAATGTTTCTCAGAAGTGGGGTCGTTTAAAGTATCAAATCAGTAATCTGTACTAAAACTAGTGCCAGAACCACATGGTGATATAAAACAAAGTATTTCGATTTAATGTTGAAAATGACTTTCTCTTGTCTAAAGAAAGATTGATTTTAATGATCATGGTATCAGAATCGGCACTGAGTATCGAGTATTGAGTATTTCTTAGTATCGAAATCGAGTTTGAAATTTTAGTATCATGAGTACAACTAATACTACTACAAAAACAACTGCTACTACAACTACTACTACTACTACTACTACTACTACTACTACTACTACTACAATTATCTACTATTCACTACTATTTACTATTACTTCTACTAGTACTACTTACTATTACTACTATTTATTACTACTACTACTACTAGTACTACTTACTAGTACTACTTACTTACTATTATTACTACTACTACTTACTACCACTACTTCTACCACTGCTTTCTACTACTACTACTACTACTACTACTTACTATTACTACTACTACTTACTATTACTACTACTACTTACTATTTGTTACTACTACTACTAATTCTACTAGTACTACTTAGTATTACTACTCCTAGTACTACTTACTGTTATTACTACTAGTACTACTACTATTACAACTACTACTACTTCTACTATTACTACTAATACTTCTATTTGTTACTACTTTTACTATTACAATTACTATTTGTTACTACTACTACTACTACTACTACTACTACTACTACTACTACTACTACTACTACTACTACTACTACTACTACTACTACTACTACTACTACTACTACTACTACTTACTACTACTACTTACTACTACTACTACTACTACTACTACTACTACTACTACTACTACTACTACTTACTACTACTATTACTACTACTACTACTACTATTACTACTACTATTACTATTACTACTACTACTACTACTACTATTACTATTACTATTACTATTACTACTTCTATTACTACTACTGCTGTTTGTTACTGCTACTTATTACTGGTACTACTGCTCCCACCACCACCACCACCACTCCAAAAAAAAAACAAAAAAAAACGTTTTAATGGAGTTTTTGAAATCCAAAACTACATTCCAGTCTGTGTACATTCCCAGCTCGCTAATGTTCAGCTCTGCGGCGCTCCGTGCACTGACAGGCGCGCAGCTTTATGGCATTTTGCTGCGCCCGGTTGTAAAGTACATTCGATAAATATGGAAATCTATACTTGGATCGTCATGGTGATTGCAGCCTTGTCACGCCGCCGTATCTTTGGGCTGTGATGATTCTGAAGCGGATCATTTTAACTACGCCACTCTCCGTGACAGCCTGTCTCCTCTGACGTTCCCCGTAATGAGAGCGCGCTGTAGGGCCCAAACCCGGGGAATGCTGTCATCGCGCCTTGGAATTCTTTTACCGAGATCTCTCCCTTCCGTCTTGCTCCGGTCTTTCCTCACTTCCCTCAGCCCCGGCGTCGCTCCACCCTCCCCCCGGGGTGCAGCTCATTAGCCCCGTAGCCCTTCCAAACAGGTGGGCCATGTTTGGCACAGACCCTCCGACACGGTGTCAGACTTAATTGGGCTTGCACACACATATGCGCCCCTTTCCCTCCCTATGCTTTCCTCGCTCTTTTCCTCCCTCCTTAAAGACCCGCATTGTTCCCCGGGGAGAGGTTTAGCTTTGTTGGCCGCCGCTCTAACTCCGGCCCCGGGCGTATCCCTTGGCCCGGCCGGTCAGATTCCCATTAGCGCTCGCCGTTACCGTTAACATTCTCCGTTAACCGTCGCATTGATATTCCGATACGAGCATAACCTCGCGCCACCGGGCCACACACGCCGTCGGCACGTTTTGGTTCAGTCTTCGTTCGTCCAGCTCGAGGCGGTGCACGGTTAAAGGATAGTTAGCTCTAAGCCGGGGTTCAAGCTAAAACGCCCGCAGCGGTTTTGAAATAAGGTATAATTTGATACACCTAAGGAATAAGAAATTGTGCTTGAGAACGGATCAGCTTCAAATCCCTGAATAAAACCAAAGAATTTGAATGGAGAAAGTTGTTTACTGTCTCTAAGCGAATAGTGTTGAGTCGAATAGGCAGCAAAAGAAAATAGTTGGAGCGCGTCGATTGGCAAGTGGTAAAGTGGGTAGTATCGTAGCTAGGGACACACCGATACCGATATCTGGAATTGCTACTGATACTGTAGTGATACTTGCAATATCTGTGCCAATACTGAAAATGTTGCTGGATCTGGTATCGGTTCCATAGTATCGCTTAATCATAGTTGGTAGGAGTGTGCAAAAATATTGAAATATCAATATATCGCATTGTTTAATGTGATGATACCGTATCAATATCATGGGCTGCTGTATCGATATATCGCCAAGAGTATTTTTTGGTATATTTTACTAAATTATTTTGTTATAGAGCTACAGTTTTGTCGCTTGTTTAGAGGAAGGAAACAAATTTATGCGACACATTTGACATTTTCACTGTTTTTATAATTAAAATGGGCATTTTTTATATGAACTTTGCACAAGAAGTGGTTTAACAAAGACTTTTAGTATCACAGCCATGATTTTTTAGCCATTATTTTTATTGAACTATATCGAATAGTTTTGAAATATATCGTATCAAATAGAAAGTGCACTGTATTGAGAGATGTATGGTATCGTTGCCTACGTATCGAGGTATGTATCGTATCGGCAACTTCTTAATGTTATCCGGCCCTAATAGTTGGAATTTTAATTGAACGTTATAAGACTATTTTACAGGCTGATTTTGGCTTGAACGTTTCATAATGTTTGAACTTTGAGGGATAAATATCAGTTACATAACACATTTGGCTCTCTTGTGTAATAAGTAAACAGTTTTCTTTTTAAGTCCGGACACTGGTATTGGTCGATATCAGACAGATACAGCAGATACAATCAAAGAGGCGACAGTAGCTCATCTAGGAAAGAACATTTGTCCACTGATCTGAAGGTTGGAGGTTCAGATCCCACTCTCGATGTTGGTGCAGTTCCAGCTCCCACAGGTGAATACTGTCAGTTAAACTTTATTTATAGAGCGATTTTCATACAAAAATTGCAACACAAAGCGCTTGTTGTGTCCTTGGGCAAGACACTTAACCCACCTTGCTCCTAGTGTCTGCGTACATTGTGTGAATGTGTATGAATGGTGAGTGTAAACAAAATATATTTTAAAAAAGTGACCATTTACCAAAGTATCGATATTGAACCGCTACGACAAATCTTTTATTCCTTCTGCCATAAGGCTTCTAAATGGAAAATGAAATTCGCTATTGTGTCCCTGATGCACTGAGGTTTGAATGTATGGCATCTGTTTTTTTTTTTTTTTTTTATTTATAGATTATGCACAACCAGAGATGTGTGAACTGAATTGCCATTTGGGATTAATAAAATTGTCAATTGATTGATTGATTGATTGATTGGTGTCGAAACTGAAAAAAGCCTGATCAGTGCTTCCTTAATTGTAGCCAAGAAGTCTCTGGTTCTAATCAAAGCTGAAGTCTCCCTATCAAAGTTTTGATAGAATTGCCAATATTGTAAAATTTACTAGTGGCATTATTTATTTGTTATCAATGCACATTAAAAGCAAGATATTACTTTTTTTCATGAAATAAAGTAAAATTTGTCTTGCCACAGTACAGATATATTAAAAAGCAGCTCCTAGAGTCAAAACAAGACCGCTGTGTGCTGTATGGATCTAAAAATAAAGCGTTTCTATTGTCCACACAACCAAGAAGTAACGCTGGTCTGCTGTTTGCATGCTAGTTGTTGTTTGTATTACCGTGTTGTCAAAAATGTCCTCGCTGTGGTCTCTGAAAGATGTGAAACACGCTTAGTAATTTGGACCACTGTTTAAAATAAACTAATTCTGTTTTTTGTTTTGTTTTTGTTATTTTTTCAAATTTTTAAGACCGTAAAAAACAGGCAGAACAGTTTTTGGCAAATTTCTATCAAATTATTCCAAAAACAGAAATGAATTGCACCTTTGCCTTGAAATAAAAATAATAAAACTAAAAAGAACCCCCTTGCCACTTCAAACCAGCATTTTGGAAATCCATTTTGCTTTTCTCGACGTGACAAAAACGTAAGGACCAGAAATTACACGCACCATAAAACATGTATGGACCGAATTCCCCTTTGCCAACAATCTGTCCCCCGGCTTGGTGACACGGGGTCAGACCAATCAGCGGTCGTGATTCACTGCTCCCTACACCCCTACACCCCTGCACCCGGGACTCATGGCTCCCTGCAGACTTTATTTGGCCTTCTATTAACAGCCTATGTGAAAAATGTGTTCTTGGAAATCACTATATCAAAATAAAAATGGAAAGAGTTGACAGGGTGAATAGGCATCATAAGTAGTTGGTTTGGTCAACAATATAAAAAAAAAATAAATAAATGTGAAAAATCAAACCTGATTTTTTGGGGGGGGATTTAAGGAGTTTAAAGGTGCATTTTGTTTTTTTTCTGGTGTACGGTCCGTCACCTGCTTTTTTCAGTGGAGATGTTATTGCTTTGTCTGAAAGATTTCACAGTATGGGACTAATAAACCTTTCTGTCTTCATGGAGACCAAACCAGACCAAGTTAGGGGTCAGATCTGTGGAGAGGCGACCCCGCTCACAGGCTACGCTTACACTGAAATGAATCACCGTATTACCGTATCACCGTGTCAGAAACGATTTGCGTCCAGTCATGTCGTTTCTGTGTCCGCAATGCTTCCCTATCCACACAGCTTTGAGCATATTTGTTTACGTTTTACAGAAAAGAAATTTAAAACCACATGGATAATTTGCATAAACTAAGCGCTCAAAAAAACAGCTCGATATTGTGCGCTGATGCGGTTCAGCTTCTGTCGGACTAAAGGACACGACTCAGTGGAATATGAGTGTTCTTTCTGTGACAGAGGGGTGATCTGCTGATGGTGAGTCTGTTCTGTGCTTCTGTCACGTTGGAGATGGTTCATGTTAAACTTTTCAGAGATTATACATCTGCAGGTCATACGCACAGACTATATATATATGAATGGACATATATTCTAGCCTCTTAGTGTTTTGGCAGTGAATTACATTGCAGCGCACAGACCTACATCAGAATATCAGCGTTTTCAGGCGTCCACATGGTGCCCAATCAGATCTATACTCAGATGAATTCCAGGGAGCTGGTGGCATCAAATCGTTCCTTCTCTGGAGCTGTTTTCCATTGGATTAGTGTGGACAACATTGCATCCACAACGAAAACGACTCAAATATGTACTAGTGTGGACGGGGCCACAGTCAGAATGGCTTTTTTCTAGATATTTTTAAGCTATAAAACCATCTGTAATTGGATAGATGTAAAGTAGAGCTGTAAAATCACCATGGGGACAAGCCGATACAAGATCCTCCACCAGAAAAGTTATACAATACACCTTTATCGCAGTGTACGTAGACCTGTTATGATAATTCCTATATTTACTTATCGATCAATATGAAAACTGGGGTATATTTTCTTTGTATTTTTGTTATAATACCGTAAAATTCGAGCTGTAGGGGGTTAAATAAGTGGCTTCTGTGGCTAATTACTGTATTGGGTCAGTCTTGTGTTTATTTGTTGCTGCTCGGGTCTTTTAATGATACCGTCTTTACAACATCTTTACTGGGATTATACTGCTTTATTGTGTGTGTGTCAGTGGTATAAAGTAGTTTCAGGATTATTGTTTATCGTTGTATATCTGTGTTATCTCTAAATTTTGTTAGCGTGACAGGTTTAAGTGTACGTGAAATCCGAATTACGAAAAAAAAGTAAAAATATTTGTAGTCCCTGGCAAACCAAGCATGTCATAGGGCTGCTGGTTAAATCACAATCAAATTTTGAGTTGTTATATCTTAAAGACTAATTAGGTAATCGAATACTCTCTGCAAATACCAACATTTTCCATATTTTTTCCATTATTTATTTATTTATTTATTTATTTTTTTGCTGTACCTGTAGTTTAGACCTTTAAAAACATGAGATTCTTGTATTAGTGTATCAGTTTATATTTCAGTCTTCAATTTTAACACTCCTGGAGTTGTTTACAGTGTATACTCTGAACAAAATCCTACTTTTTATTGCGTTGTGTGTGCATTGTGTAACTTTCCCCCTGTGGAGATATTGCTTTGTCTGGAATGTTTCTCAGTGTGGGAGTAATAAAGCTTTCTATCTTCATGGAGACCAAACCAGACCAAGTTACAGGTCAGATCTGTGGAGAGGCGACCCTGCTCACACTCAGAATATCTGTTTTTCTAGGTATTTTTGAGCTATTAAACCACCTGTAAACAGTGGTGGAGTTGGCAATTTCAGGGCCCAAGGTGAACTTGAGTTTGGGCCCTCACTATAATGCAGTGTTTTGTTGTTATTTTTGTTAATATTTATTGTCAGTTTTTTTTCCCATTGTTCATGAGACACGCTCATATTTATTTGAATTGTGGTAGATTGGAAACTTGTCTTATTAGTTAGATCACCTACTAGATAACCAGAGTTGAAAGTAAAAAAAAAAAATTTGCTAGTATAATTACATTTTTGTTTACATCCATTACATATGATTATTATCCTATGATTATGTTAAAATCAAGGTCAAGCTGACTAGTTAATTCTAACATGAAAGGGGGCAATGCTTTGATAGTTATAATAGATTAGACAATCAGTTACTATTTTGATGGTGTTTTCTTGTTTAAAAGTAAATCTCCTCCTTATATTGAGAAAAAAATCTAATTGCTCTGAGGCTTCAGCGATTAGGGGCACTGAGGGAAATTGTTTGGGGGCCCCTCCAGGTTCAGGGGGCCCTAGATGGCCGCCTAATTTTGCCCAATGGTAGCGCCGCCTCTGGCTGTAAGTAAATAATGTAAATTTGAGCTGTTTAATGTCATACTGTGGAGCATTCCAGACAGAGCAATGACATATCACTAGAAAAAAGCAGGTGACAGACTAGTATTGCAATATTTTTTCCCAAAGTAGAGTGAAACTTTATCGTGTTATCTTGAAAAATCTCCCTAATTTCACTTTTTACTATCTGCATTTAATTTTCGATGTCTTTTGTCCACTGAGGATTCCATTTTTCCTCCAGTTACTCAGTGGCGCCTCTCTCCTAATCCCAAACTCCACAGGGCCCTCTGTCCCATTATTACTGATGTCTCCCAGGGGTTTATTTAGGCAAACCCTCCTCCCACCACCACCACCACCACCCATCGCACTCATCCACCCATCCCACCGGAGAACCAGCCCGTGGAGGAGGAATGAAGGAAGGAAGGAGGGAGGGAGGGGGAAGAGGAGAGAGTTCATCCCAATTACAGGACTGGGTAACAGGCCTAATGAGGAGACAGGTGGTCCTATTATGGAGAAAGAGCCACACGCCAACACAAACATGCGCCCCCTACGGCTGGGATTAGGGGCTGCGGCAGTGAGTATGCGCCCCCCCCTCGCTCCCTCCTCCTCTTCCTCCTCGTTCATCTCCTCCCTCCCTCCTCTCCCTCTCTGGTCTTTATCTGTTATGTGTTGTGCTCGTGGTCGATAATCAGGCTAGCGCGCAGGACCCCGGGCATCAGGCTCCTCGGTTTGAACTGCGATGTGTGAAATCGGCGTGATAAGGCAGTTAGCATCTGTGCAGAAAAAAAGGAAGAAGAATCAGCCTGCAAATGAGTTTACATGTCAATTTAGAGCAAAGTCTAACTCAAAACATGAAGAGAAAATTATTAGGAAATTTTGACCTTGGAATTTTTCAAACAAGTACCGTATTTTTTGGACTATAAAGTGCACTTAAAATCCTTTAATTTTCTCAAAAATCAACAGTGCGCCTTATGTATTAATTCTGGTTGTGCTTACTGACCTTGGACCGATTTTATGTGGTACACAGCGCTAAAAAATCTGTCAAAATGTTTTTGTACGACTTTGATAAGCTATGAAGCCACACTGCTTGATGAATTGTCAGAGCATTACGGCAACAGAAGTCAGGAGCCTCGCAGAGTTAGTCCAACAGAAGCTGAACCGCATCAGGGCAAAAGGAGCAAGTGCTTATAGTTTATGTAAATGAGCCATGTGGTTTTAAGTTTTGTTTCTGTAAAATGTAAACAAATGTGCTCAAAGCTGCATTAAAGACATTATTACTCAATGTATATTTCAGTCCTCCTCGTAGGAAATCCAAACTTAAATTATCCACCCATATTCACATACATAATGCATATTCACCAAGACAGGGAGGCAACACCTGGCAAATTACGCCACGATCTGCCAATGGATCATGGATGTCTGGGCTAAGGAATCAGTCTCAAGTGTCATCCATTTGTTTCGCTTAATGCTCCTTGTAATCCGGTGCACCTTGTGGTCCGAAAAATACAGTAATGTTCACTTTTACACAGTTCTTTGCTGAGATGTTGATAGAAATATTGATAGAAATAGACATTTATGTTGTTAATTTGTTAAAGGTCCTATGTTACACAAAATTGACTCTTGTGAGCTTTAAGTCATGTTTTAATGCTGTTAGTTCATGACAAACAGACCTGGAGTTGTGTTTTGTTTCATTAATGTTTCAGTAATCCTGGATTATTAAGGCTGTCTGTGTCTCCAAAGCTCTTAATCCTTTGTTCCAATTTGTGATGTCATGAAGCGGTAGTTTTCAAGTTACTTTTTACCTTTTGTTCAGTAGAGATTGGAAATTCCAGGTTGAAATTGTCCAAATGGTTCTAGTGAAGATGTATGGAGTTTAAAAACACACTGGAGCCTGTCCTGTATCACTGCATGACATCACAAGGTGGAACAGTGTGTTTTCAGTTTTTAACTCAACCCCTAAATATGTGGGGTTTGTGTTTAACATGTATGAATGAAACAAAACACAACTCCAGATCTGTTTTTGACGAGGAAACATTATACTGTAGATCAGAAAATAGCGCGATATGGACCCTTTAATTTATATACATAAAATTAATTTAGAATTTTAATGTCCTACAGTGGACATTCCGGGAAAAATTATGACATCTCCTTGGTGGCAGGCCCCCCACTAGAAAGGTGATATATTACGCCGAGGAAACGTATTTAAAATGTGTGAAAAGTTGCCTGACAGAGTAAATTGAGATAGAAATCCATTTGCATTTGAATAATGTATTGAAGATTTGCTCTAGTCTCGGCTCAGGTTAGATTAAAATCTCCCCAAAAAGCCCATTATTGAGACGGTTCGTTTGCATTCTAATTGGTCATTGTGTAGCCGTTTAAATCTTGTGTTTTCAGTGAACGCCTTATCCTCCATTTGTTTAGTGTTTGCACTCTAACACCGGGCTCACTGTGCTCTGCCTCGCACACACAGCGGCTGGTGAAAGTGAAAATAAGCTGTTTGTGGTTCAGTGTAGCAGGCAGGAAAGCCCACAGGCTCATGTGGTGTAATTACCTCCACCAGGCAGGGCCCTGTCCCAGACCACTCACCCCAAATCTCTCGCGTTCACTCTTTCTCGCTTTCTTTATCACTTTCGTTATTTTTCCTCTTCTCTTTCTCGCTCCTTCTGCTCCGTCAGTCTATCTCCACTCTTTTTCTCACCCTCTCGACCTACCTCTACCTCCTTCGCTTTCTGTCTCTCCATTTGCTCCCTATTCTTCTCTATCTCTCAATCTCTCTTGCTCTTTCTCTCAATCTCTCTCTCGCGCTCTCATTCTCTCCATCTCTTTCTGTCCCTGTGCTTTGTTTCTCTCTCTCGTGCTCTATCTATCACTCCATTTTTCTCTCCCCTTGCTCTTTCTTTCTCTCCTCTCGCTCTCTCATTCTCTATCTCCATCTCTGTTGCTCTTTCTTTCAACCCCCCTCTCAATCTCTATCTCTTTCTCTCCATCTCTCCATCTCTGTTGCTCTTTCTCTCAATCTCTCCCCCCTCCTCTCGTTCTCTCTCTACCTCTTTCTTTCACCTTGCTCTTTCTTTCTCTCTTCTCTCTCAGTCCCTCTCTCCATCTTTGTTGCTCTTTCTCTTTCTCTCAATCTCTCGCTCTCTCCTCTGTCTCTCCATCTTTCTCTCCCAATCGTTCTCACTCTGTCTCTCCATCTTTTTCTCCCCTCTTGCTTTTTCTCTCAATCTCTCAATCTTTGTTGCTCTCTCTCTCGCTTTAACTCTCTCTCCATCACCCCCCTCTCTCTCTCTTTCTCTCTCTCTCCATCTCTGTTGCTACTTTCTCTCAATCTCTCCCACTTTCTGTCTCTCCATCCCTTTCTCTCCCCTTGCTCTTTCTTTCTCTCAGTCTCTCTCTTCTCCTCTCTTTCTCTGTCTTTCCCCCTCACCTCTCTTTCAGTCGCTTCTTCTCTTTCTCTTTCCTTGCTCTCTCTTTATCTCTTCTCTCTGTCTCTCCATTTCTGTTTCTCTTACTCTCAATCTCTCCCATCTCCTCTCTCTTTCTTGCTCTTTCTTGCTCTCTTCTCTCTTTCCCTCTCAATCTCTCTCCATCTCTTTAGCTCTTTCTCTCAATCTCTCTCTCCTCTCTCTCTCAATCTCTCCATCTTTCTCTCCCCTTGCTGTCTTTCTCTTTTCTCACTCTCAGTCTCTTTCCATCTCTCCCCCTCTCCTCTCGCTCTGTCTCTCCATCTCTTTCACTCCCCTTGCTCCCTGTCCTCTCTCTATCTCTCAATCTCTCCCCCTTTGCCCTCTCTCTCAATTTCTCCATCTCTTTCTCTCCCCTTTCTCTCTGCGCTCTCTCACAATCTCTCTATCTCTCTTGCTCTTTCTCTCAATCTCTCCCCCTCTCGCTCTCTCACTTGCTTAATCTCTCCTTCGCTTTCTCTCTCCCTCCATCACCCTCTCGCAATGTCTTTCTTTCCGTCTCCCTCCCTTTCTCTCTCTCCCCCTCTCCCTCTTTCACTCTTGGTAAAAAACAAACAAACCCAAAAGTCACTGGAGGATACAGCCCTCAGCGGGTATGTGTGAGAATTAGACCAACAAATGTGCCTTAGTTTAGACTAATCTGGAGCAACACTGCGCCGCACAATGGACCCTTCTCCTGTACACAAGAATACACACTGTGTGCTGTTCAAATGCCTATTGTAGAGCGGGAAATCTGACCGCTGTCGTCCACAATGGGGAGAACTGAAAGGCGTAATCAAAGGAAATCCATAATCAATATTTGTCATGTAAAGAAAACACGTGACGTACAGTTAATGCGCATTATCTGAAAATCAATCAGGCGATATATGAAGTCACTCGCGATTATGTTTGTATAGATTAAAAGCCGGATGCCCTCCCATGACCTTTTACATTTGTATTGTACCTTGGAATGAGACGAGGTTTGATTGAATGAGTAGTTTGTTATTGAAAAAATATGAAAAGATTCTGTTAGAATAAGGTTACGTTCAGACTGCAGCTTGAAGTGACCCAAATCCAATTTTTTTTTCACCCCTATGCTCCTGTATCTGATCTTTTAATGACTTTAATGCAGATTTTTTTCAAATGCAACCCAGGCCACTTGGATATGTGCTCCTAAAACCGATACATTTCCGACCTTTTGACATGTGACTTCAGTCTAAATGGCCAGGTCACATTCATCTCACCTACACGTCAGGCTCGGAGTCTAGTCAATGGAGGGAAAGCGAGGTTAGTGAGTTAATTAATATTTGGGGGGATCTCTGTAATCAGGCCAAATTGGAGGGACCTCGCCAAAGATCAGGACCGCCTGTAGCTGCACTCGGCTCTGGCTCCAATGTCAACAAAAAATAAGTAAGTAAGTCTTTATTTATATAGCGCTTTTCACAGACATTTTCTGTCCCCTAAGACGCTTTACAGAGCATTATTCAGCATTATTCATTCAGTATTATTCACTCACTCTATACCCTGGTGATGGTAAGATACTATTGTAGCCACAGCTGCCCTGGGGCACACTGACCACCATCACTCGCACACACACTTTCATACTAGGCAATGTGGGTGAAGTGTCTTGCCTAAGGACACACAATGATTGAATTGATTGTATTTTTAACTGACCTTAACTATTAACTGTTCATGGAGACCTGTAGAAGGGAGAAACATGCAAACTCAACACAGAAAGGCCCAGGCGACCCGGGGATCGAACCCAGAACCTTCTTGCTGTGAGGCATGAGTGCTAGCCACTCAGCCACCGTGCAGCCAAATAAAGATCCTGCGAGCCAAATACAAGGAGGCTAAAGACTCAAACAAACGAAGTGGCCGTGGACATGTAACCTGTCCATTTTACGAAGAACTGGACCATAATTTGGGAGACATGCCCAGCGACTTCTTGTAAACACTGAGCACACTCGCTGTGTGTGACGTCATCGTGTCCTCCAATGCACATGCAGGGCACTTTTGGGGCATTTAAAATTCACATTGGAGATCACATACAGGTCACATTTAATTGAGAATGTGAACGACCTTGCAAAAAAAATCTTATTTCATAACAAACTCCGAATTGAGCTTTAAGACCTGCAGTCTGAACGAAGCTTTTGATTTGCTGCAACATGAACTCGAACTAGATACTGACTTTTTTTAATATATATATGTATATTGTCCAGTTTTATACATTTTCTATCTATACTCTTTCTCCAAATAAATAGTTTTATCTACAAATTTTGAAAAAACATAATATTTTGTATTATTTATGTGCTGTATCAGATTTTTCCCTTTTGTTGGAGTACATTTTGTCTTGCCCCAGTACAGTTTGTATCACATAAGCAGCTCTTGAAGAAAAAAAAAAAAAAAGTTTACTGTCCGATAATCAGTAATTGCACTGTTGGCATGCTAGTTGTGACAGCCAAACTCTGCTCTGGGATCCGAAAGTAGAGAAACACGCTTATAAACTCATGACAGTGAGTAATTAGAATGGTCAGAACACATATGGTAAGTGAGGAATAACTTTGAACCACTGCAAAAATGTTAAAACTAGTTCTGTTTTTCACGTTTTCACACGGTAAAAATCAAGTATAGGGCCTTTAATGTAATATACTCGAACTGACCAGTCTCTATTCCAAGGAACATCACACGGAGCTAATGTGTTTTCCACTAGTCTGCTTTTAATTGACGCAGTACTGATCTTGCGTATTGAAAAATGCTCCTCCTTTGTGCACGGACCAGATTCGCATTCAATTAGCTTCAGTCGATAGAGGAGCCATTTTCTCTTCGTGCAGGACTCGGGCTCTCACTTTTGGATGAACAATACTGCCTTTTTCACACGCACTGCCATTTCCCTAATTGTCTTTCCATCGACCATGTGACAGCCAGCTTCGTCAGATCTGTCTTCTCTTTTTGCGCAGTGAGAGTTCGCGTTTTTAGTTAAAAAAATTTGCGTTTTATGGTTTAGAACTTTTAATGTAATCAGAAGAAGTCCACTGAAAGACTTTGAAATTGCGTTTTTATTGCTTGGACGAAATGTTAGAACCTACATATCTTATTTTGGAGTTACTGCTATGACTGAAATGTTCCACAGTATGGCATTTAACTATCTCCACAGGTTACGGGTCAGATTTGTGGAGTTGTTTTGGTAGTTTTAAGCGAGCAGAACATACGCAGTTGAATTAATGTGAGTTGGATTCATTTCATGCTGTCATACTGTCGTCATGGAGACAATTAGGGATGGGAAAATAGACATTAATCGTTCACTGGACATTTTAAATAATCGTGATAATCGCCAATAAAGATAATGGCTGTTGTATTACCAGAATGTGCAGAAAAAAGCTACTTAACCGTGATGTTTTCTTCTAGATCATTGTTGTTTTCACTTCTAACAAGGTACAGTAGTCTAACAATTGTTTAAAGGTGCACTGTGTAACTTTTCTATCTGCTTTTCTCCATGCAGATGTTGTTGCTTGGTCTGGAATGTCCCGGTATGGCATTAAACACATCCATCTTGCATTCACTCAATAATGTGGGTTTTTATTGACATAAAATGTACATTCTTACTGGCCATGGGCTCGCCTCTCCACAGATTTGACACGTAACTTGGCCCTATGGCATCACCCGCTGTCTTCAGAGATAAATAAGTGTAAAGTAAAGCTGTGCAATTAATTGAATTTTGATCACAATTTCGATTTGTGTGTCAAAAGATCTCCAAACTCACATAATCGAGTTGAAACAATTTAAAGCTTAACAAAGTATATTTATTTAACTTTTTAAATATAGATTAAATATAGAGATTGTCGAACAGCTGGATATATAGTTTATTTTGTTTTTCTATGCCTTATTTCATGTTCAAAGTATATTTTATTCATTTTATGTTTTATACATCGCAAAACTGCTTATTTTAAATTAGAAAATTTTGCATAAATTATCAATAATAAAGTTTTTTTTTTTAAGAGAAATGCTGAATAAATGCATCGTGTAACAAAAAAAAAAACTGTTAAATAATTGTGATTTCAATATCGACCAAAATAATCGTGATAATGATTTTTTCCATAAATGAGCAGCTCTACTGTAAAGCCATATCGTGGAACATTCCAGGCAACATCTCCATGGTGAGAAGCTGGTGATGGGCTCTACACCAGAAAAGTTATACTGTTCACCTTTAAATAAAAAAAACTTGATAGTATTAAAATTCAAATTATTCATATCCATAACATTTTTAAACTAGGATCTAGCAACTTAAATAATTATCGCAATATAAATGTTAAATGGAATTATTTTGGTCATGATAATCGCGACACCAAATTTCAATATCGTTCCAGACTTGGAGAAAAGCTGCTGGAAGACTGTCCACTGGAAAATACATGGCGTACCTTTTTAAATGACGAATTACATTAGAATGTTGTCCATATTGTCTTAGCTTTATTGCATATCAAATCCTGAATGACCCCGCGATTCCCAACCCATGTATTCCCGACACTCCCTAAAGCAATTTTCCATATTCTTTTCCTCTTTATTAAATTTCCAGCTCCCCCTGTTGGCCTGGCGCTGCTTTCGCCCCGCGCTTGTCCAGGCCGGCTGCTGGGAGGATGCGTTCCGTGTACTTTATTGTATCAAACCCGAGTTAATAATGTCGTCTTTATTAGTCGAGGGTACAGCTGCAGCCCAGAGGCACAGCATGTCAGTGAGTACAGCTCTTCCTCTGGCTCCCGACCAAAGATCGGCCCAAGATTCCAGTGCACAATCTGCTCCTCTTGGCAACGCACCACATTTGTTCATTACACGCCGGGTCGGTCATGGAGTAAATATGGCCTGGGTTTTGTTTAGTGGTGAGAAATTTTCCTACACCCTCCACCGATCTGTTAAGATAAGTTTTCACATCCTGTATGAAAGCTGAAAATTTTAGAAAAATAAATGCAATTTGCTACTTTCAGAAAATCCAAAGACTGCAATTAATTAGTTTAGGTTTGTCTCGATACTAAGGAATAGACTTGATACTCAATACCGATTCCGATACTCTTTATTTAGACAATGGAATGTTATTTTCAACATTAAATCATAGTAGTTTCTTTTATAGTACCACCTTATCGAGGCCTTATCTTGTATTTCCTCAGGTAGGCTCCCTCATTTCCTTCCCGTGAATGTGACTTTTTTAGCGTATCTTCTCAAATAAGTTTCATTACTAGTTTTACTTGACAACCCCTACATACTGTGGTATATTTAGCCAAAGGATCAACATTTCTATGGAAACAAGGTGAGAGACAGGTTGGTGGAGATGCAAGCCCACTCACAGTAAGGACACATGTTTTTATGTTGGGTTTTTTTTTTGTTTTTTTTTTCCCCTTTGGGTTAAAAAAGGACAAAACACCGAGCCACAAACAAAGCAATGTGGTCTACTCCATTCAGTGTAGTGAAGACTGCAGTGAAACAAAACAGCCACTTCACAAAAGGATGTACCAACACAGACGAGAGAGCAACACAGGACCTCAGTCTGCCGTAGATCTTCACCTAAAAGCCACTGGCCACTGCTTTGAGGACAGTGAGGTACAGATCTTAGCCAGAGAAAAGAACTGGTTTGAGAAGGGAGTTAAAAAAGCTATTTTTGTTAAGAAAGAGAATCGTTTTGTGGCCTCAAACATCATCAGTCTCCTTTTTACAACTCAATCCTCATACCAAAATCAAAACACAGAAAACAATAAGGGTAGCCAGGTCAGGCCTTGGCGTGTGAAAGCACCTGTTATGGCCCTGAATGATTCTGCTAATATGACCCCACAATCAGTGCAAGTTTAATAGGCCAAACTAACAAACAGAAACTGTAAACAAGCAGGTATGTGTTAGTTTCAGAATAGTTTCAGTGTAGTTAGCTCCTCCCTTCAGGCAGATATAAGGAAGTGTCCACCAGCGTTTTGACCAGAAGTGAAGAAGCAGCTTTTGACCAAATAAACTTTTGTCCAGTTGACAGATTTACTTTCTCCTTTTGCTTTGGGCTAAAACTTTACACATTTGCTTTACCTGCTAAAGAATGTGTTTTGAAAAGTTCTCAGTTAACCGCAGGTAATCTTTAGAAATTAAATTGGAATTTCCCCCAGAAAATCCCAATTCGATCCTCTTTGAAATCGCTTAGTCTTGCTATCAAACTTGAAAAACGACTTGCGTACACCCTGTATGATCTATTCCTCTTCCTCCTCCCAGACATTTCATTTCTTCATTTCTTCATGTTGGGGTGAAAAGGAGGAGGAGGAGGTGGAGAAGGGGGTGACAGGTCTCTGGTCTGTTGCCAGCGCAGTTACACGAGACGCAGATGCAGACAGAACATTCCGGCTCTACATAGCAACGTTCTCCGGGGGGATTCCCTGTGCATGGTTTGTCTCGTGTTTTGGTGCGCTCCTCAGCTGTGAAGTCTGCAATCCAAAGCTACACCTGCAAATGGCCCGTCACTCTGAGATAATTGCTAAAAGATGTCGTTTGGGGATGGAAAAAAAAAAAATCTGAGTTGTAAACCAGATGTGTTGCTTGATTATTTAAGTTGGAGGTTCTACGCCGATTTTTGTGGCTTTTGACTGTTGTAATACCTGGAGTTTAATACATGTAAGTTTGATCTGATTTTGGCTGAACGATAAAAATACCCATTGTTAAATAAACACAAGATGGATTTAATGCCATATGGTGGAACATTCAAGTATTTCAACCAAAAGACTGATGTTATCTACTTTCTCTGGGGGTGTGAAGCTAACTGAAAGCGCTGTTAGAATGGTAACTGCTGAACATTCCTCCAAAAGACATGTAGAACCCCCCCCCCCCCCCCCCCCCAGCGTGATGCCACTACACAATATCAACAGGTTACGTAGTTCATCTTTTAATTTAAATGCGCAGTTTAGGCTAGTGCATGTCAATGGCCATAGTTATCCTGCTACTAAAAATAGTCTTACCCACTCCACAAAACACCTGAAGCATAACTCATTATGCCAGACTGTTGATGTGAATGCCTTTGTCGATAGAATAATTTTAGAAATAAAACCAACCTTGTATTTGAAGGATTTATGTCTGAGCAGCAGCAGCAGCGAGTTGTACTTCCTGATAGAAAGCTTGGCAGCGGCGGACTGATATATGAGAAAATAGTCCCTCAACATGCGACGATTCATGCGATGCAAGATTAGTTTTATTTCAAACATTATTCTACCAAGACAAACATTTACATCGACAGTCTGGTGTAATATTAGATTTGCTTCGGGTGTTTTGTATAGTGGGTAAGACTGTTTTTAGTGGCAGGCTAACTGTGGCCATTGACATGCGCTAGCCTAGCACCAGTGACCTCTGCAAATACAAGGACAGGATGGAATATTTTAAAAAGTGTCTCCACACGTCTCCAACACTCTGGCTCAGAAAAGACTAGAAAATGAGGTCCTACGTCCAAAATTCTGGACTGTCCCTTTAAACTTCTCAGTATGATTATAGTTGGAATCCTTGTGCCTTCTACTGCAGTGATTTTTTTACTATAAACATACATTAAATGAAGTGCTAATTACGTACTACATGAAATGACAAGGCTAAAATGCGTTTTGAACGTCTCAGTTAATGACGATGTAACACTGGCCCGCACAAGCCTTTAACAGTCCATACATTTCCAATTGCTTTTCTCTCATACATCTGTCACCTTTTCTATTTGCATTCGGGTTCGTGTTTAATCTCTGCAGCTCAGACTGTGTTCTTTGTGAATAATAATGGGCTGTAATATCTGGTGCAGGACTTTTGCAGAATTGACTTGTCTAAATTTCACTCAGACGCTGGTTGACAGAACATTTACATACGTTAAGATTATTTTATCAAGTGCACGATGGACCACACGATTGTATCATTGTAAGATCAATTTGGACATCGTGTACTTGAAACTTAATTCATGAAAACACAATCACGTATGAGTTTTGATGTTTTTTTGTTTTTTTTTACTAATACTACCACTACCACTACAGTTACTTAAACCACCACTATTAGAGCTACTACTACAACCACTACTAGAAATACTACTACTATAAATAATACTACTAGAAATACTACTACAACCACTACTAGAGCTACTACTACAGCCACTACTGGAACTTCTACTAGAATCACTAGTAGAAATACTACTACAGCCACTGCTATAACTAGTACTACAACCACTGCTAGGACTACTACTACAACCATTACTAGAACTAGTACTCCAACCACTTCAAGAACTAGTACTAGTACTGCAACCACTACAAGAACTAGTACTAGTACTGCAACCACTACAAGAACTAGTACTAGTACTGCAACCACTACAAGAACTAGTACTGCAATCACTACAAGAACTAGTACTGCAATCACTACAAGAACTAGTACTACAACCACTACAAGAACTAGTACTACAACCATTACAAGAACTAGTACTAAAGCCACGACTAAAAGTACTACGACAGCCACTACTAGAACTAGTACTACAGCCATTACTAGAACTAGTACTACAACCACTACTAGAACTTCAGCTACTACTAAAACCAAAACTAATACTACCTTTACTACTACAGCCACTATCAGAAGTACTACTACAACCAATACTAGAATTACAGCTACTACTAAAACCACAACTAATACTACCTTTACTACTACAACCTTAACAAGAACTACAACTACTAGAACTAGAAGTACTATTAAACCTACAACTATTAGAACTACTACTACTACAATAACTAGAACTTATACTTATACTACTGCAATAACTACTTCTACTACTAATAGAACACCCAGTAAAACTCTTCTACTGACACTGTTTACAATATTTGCATGATATTTGTTAAATTATACAGATTCCCTTCTTTCCTCTTCATGGTTTATTAACTTAATTAACTTATTTTTTCCTGTTACTTGGTTATTTTGTACTTTCTTTCCTTTTCTGTTCTAATAGTCTGTGTTAGAAGGACATAGCTGCTTGTCCGTGTATAATCTTCCCTCGCTCACTTCACTCAGACTGCAGTAGACTGGTATTGATTGACTGGCACACACATGGAGCTGAACCGGAGGGGCTATTTCTGTCCGTCTCTCATAGCGTCATTATTGGCCCGAAGACGGCGGACACGACGTGAGACGAGGGGGGGAGGGGTCAGGGGTCAAGTTTGGTTTGTAGAGGTCACTGTTGGTTTAGTGCAACTGTACACTCAGACACGGCCAGTGTGTGAATAATGTTTTTGAACTACTGCTGTTTGGATTTTCAGTGTTTGGCTAGCTGCGATGCAATAACACGAGCGAAAGATGTGGTTTAATACTGACTGTAAATAAAAATGGACATAGTGAACCGAAATAGGAAGTGATCATGGGCGCGCTTCTGGCTCCACTGACTCCGGATCCAATTGACTTTGTATTGAAAAATCGCCACCCTTCTCTTTGAAACTGCTTTGGTCTTAAAATGTTTGTATTAACCAGCTCTGTATGATTTTATTTTTAGTTTTTTTGTAAATTTGTAAATCAGTTCTTCTTCCTAAAATGGAACTTGGCTTCAAATTCGCCCCTTATCTGCTAGCCTTGTGAGCTGCATTTGACTGGAACTGAACACTATGAATGACATCAGACTCCCTAAGTCCACTTCTTTTTTTCTTTCTTATAACTAACTAGTGTATAAAAAAGCTGCCTGGCTATCCAAAACTGCAAGCTTTTATTAAGTACTTCACAAAAACATGTGGGTCTGGAACCAAATCCTTGTCTCCCTGATTTCCGAGTATGATTGACAGGTAGATTAACCAATCCAAGAAACGCATGGTCCGTTTGGGTCAAATCAAATATGGCAGCTTATGAGTAAAAGAGGACTGAGAAACTGCATAGATTTCTGAAGAATTAGACAGCAAAGGAGTAAACTTGTATCATATAAAAGTATAAAGAGGTATAAAGATAAATATTTGGTTTTGAATGATACAAGAATATTCAGAGATGTCTTCTAGAGCTGCAAGATTCATCACAATCGTAACTCGCAACTTTAATCACAAATAGTAAAGGCTGCAAAGTACCATCATTTCCAGGGTTGTTCCAATACCGACTGATCCCAGCATCTGCAAAAACTCTGGTACTGTATATTTTCCAATCCATTCCAACTTCATTTTTATAGCACCTTTTATAAACAAGACCATTTCCAAAGTGCTTCACATAGCAATATAAAACATTTCACTTTTAAAAGTCAGCAGAATTATGTTCCAAACAAAAGGAACTAATAGAATTAATAGATAAAAGAATAATAATAAAAGCAATGAACAAAAATAATAAAGTCAATACATAAAGGCAGTACTAAAAAAATCAATAAAACAATAAATAAAATAAAATAAAAGACACAGAGGACCACACAAATCACGTCGTATTAAAAGCCACAGAATAGAATTGGGTCTTACTCGACTCTAAGGCCAAGTATTGGATTGTATTAAAAATTAAAAACACTAATAAGTTCCTCACAAACAACAAATATTGTGTTTTTGTTCTACATAATAGCTGCTATCCCTGTAGTTTAGATCTGTACTTGTAAACATGTTCTGAAATATGATTCTTGTATTAGTTTGTCAGTTCCCATTTCAGTCTTTTGTCAGTTCTCCTGGATGTGTTTTAAAAATTGAAACTTTAAACAGAATCCTATTAAAACAAACTGTGAATCTGATCTCAATCAACAATCAAAACACCGCTTTCTTACCCCGAATCCTCAACTTCTTTCACTTTACACCTTCACACTCGACTCTCTCCAAAGTTGTAACATTGCACATTACACTCACAGCTTCCATTGTTAAGGTTTGTGATTGTCACATCTGGATGACACTTTTGGAGGACACAGAGAAACTTCATCATCATTAGTCTCTTCCTCACAAACAACTGATGTCTATTAATAAACAATAAAAATAATAACTGGTCTGCCCCACAAGTATGTACCTGCTCATGCCTCGTAATTCTGAGTTTCAAACTTGTATTTCACTGTTTCACGCTCTCAACAGCCACTGCTCCTGCTTACTACTATTGTAACCACAACTTCTGTTACTACTACTGTTGCTAAAACTGTTACTACTACTACTACTACTACTACTAGTACTGTAATTAAAACTACTGTTACTACTACTGCAACTACTATTACTGTTTCTACTATTATTACTACTACTACTGTTACTGTTACTACTGTTACTACTAATACTACTACTGTTACTGTTATTACTATTACTGTTACTACTACTATTACTACTACTACTGCAGCTACTGCTACTGCTACTACTACTGCTACTACTGCAGTTACAACTACTAGTACTACTACTACAGCTACTACTACTACTATAGCTACTACTATAGCTACTACTACAGCTACTACTGCTACTACTACAGCTACTGCTACTACAGCTACTGCTACAGCTACTACTACTTCTACTAGAGGTACTACTACTACTACTGTTACTACTACTGCTACTACTACTGCCGCTGCTGCTGCAGTTGCAGTTACTACTAATACTACTACTGTTACTATTACATCTATTACTACATTCACTACTTTTGTTACTGTTACATCAACTACCACACCACTACTGCTGTTACATTACATCCACTGCTACAACAACTACTACTACTACTTCTAGAACAACCTAAATGTCACTGTCTCACTCCTGTATCTTCAGTTTATTTCTTTTTACACCAAAACTCTTTCCAAAGTTTGCACATTACAGTCACAGCTTCCATTGTTAAGATTTTTGATTGGCACATTTCCATGACACTTTTAGAGGGCACGGAGAACCGTCTTTATCATTAGTCTCTTTCCCCCGTTGTCTATTAATAAATCAAAACCGGTCTGCACCCCAAGCTCGTGTTTTTTCACCTGACGTGTTCATGCGTGCCTCGTAATTTTGAGTTTCAACCTTGTATTTCACGGTTTCGCTGTCTCATGGGACAAAGTAAGAGCAAAAAATACCTTGTTACCTCTGCGGAGAAGAAAAAAAATTCCCAACACGTTTAATTGGCGCGATAAAAACTAAAAATGGTTGCAAGGTGTGAGGCATCCAATCGTCAGGCAAAGTTAGCTCGGAGTAAAGTTGACGTGGAAGGGAAAAGTATTAGAGTTATGGTTAGCGTAGCCTCCCTGGGTACTTAGCGGTTTGCGGGCATGCGTTTGACAGCCAGGCCCTGAACGCAACTCACCGCGAGGCACACAGTAATCACAGATACACACACGAGCGGAGAGGGGGAAGACGAAGTGCAGGAAGAATGTCATATGGAGCTGTGGGATTGTAATTTTAGTTCAATAAATGTTGAAGTGAAGGTTGGAGTGGAAGGAGCGAAGTGTGACTAAGCATAAGAGGGAATATACTGGCGTTACATTGGAGTCTGGTTAATGGTGCATTGCGTAGCTTTTCTGGTGGAGTGTCCGTCAAATATATTATTATCTCATGACAGTTTTAAGTGTACGTGAAATCCAAATTATGAATAAAGTAGAAATATTTTTGGTAACTGTTAAAACATGCATGTTAAAAGCACAACCAGACTCACGTCACAAAGAGCATGTTGGTTGCGCCCCATTCCTTTTAGGAGGAAACCGATCCCTCAGAGCCAAAACGTTCTGTCTTAAGCCGGGCGTACACTGTGCAATTTTTGACCCTTTTTGAGCAGATTTTTCACCCGTGCGACTGTTTTCCGGATCAGGCCGAGTTTTACCTCACGATCGGCTCCGGGATCAGCATTCGTAGGTCGCAAGAATATCAGACTTGTTTGAAATCCAGTCACCTCTTGTGAGGGTTTCGCTCTGTTGAAGTAGTTCCTCAGTAGTCTCTCACCAGATAAGTTCTTGACAATATGTATTACAATATTTTGGAGAGGCTTATGTAATTGTAAATAGTATTGTTGTAAAATAATTTTGCTTTTAAAATACCTTGACAAAATTTTGGTGTGAATTACTTCCGTCATAATCCCAAGAATTCAAGTAAACAACATAACGACAACATATAAACAACATACTGAAATGAATCATGGGATATGTAGTTGCTGATGTTTATAAGCTGTTGCTACAATAAAATCATGTATTTAAGCGAAGGAACTTGTTATTCAATATGTTGTGACAGCCCACAATTATTGTGAGACGATACAATATTTTGCTTATTGTTACATCCATATATTAGTGTATCTGTTCATATTTCAGTCTACACTGTAAACAACTCCAGGAGTGTTAAAATTGAACACTCTGAACAGAATCCTAGTTTTTATTGTGTTGTGTGTGCTGTGTAATTTTTCCTCAAGGAGATATTATTGCTTTGTCTGGAATGTTTCACAGTGTGGTATTAAACCTTTCTATCTTCATGGAGACCAATCCAGACCAAGTCACAGGTCAGATCTGTGGAGAGACGACCTCGCTCACAGTCAGAATACCTGTTTTTCTAGGTATTTTTGAGCTGTAAAATCACCTGTAATTGAATAATTGTAAGGTAGTTTAATATCACACTGTGGAACATTCCACGCAAAGCCATGACACATCCATAGAAATGAACATCATCAGCGGGATGCATGCTGATTGTGTTTTTATAATGCTCTGAAGGGGGTGTGACTCGGCGCTGGGAGCAAATGAATATGGTAATTTAAACACTTGGCATGTTTTAAATAAGCCTTGGCGTCAGAACGAGATGATTTTGAATCCTATTTATAGGTGTCTCAGATTATCGCTTTGAAATAGTTACAGTAGTAATGTATCTACTGTTACGTTGCAGTGGGTTAACCGTTTGCCCTCCTACAAGATGATCACCGGTTCAAACCTTAGACTACTGCGTACTGTTGTCCCTCTCACAACCATAAATTGTATGAAGAAGTGAATTAAGAGTATGACATAACCAGTCAAATGAAGCTCATCAAGGCTGGAGAAATAAATTTTTAAAAATAACGTAGAATGTGTTAATATGAACATTTAACAACGAAAATGAAGAGCCTGACAGAAACAGTTACAGAGAGAAGGACGACGTTTTCTCAGCACAAATTGAATTGGAGCTGGAGTCGATGGAGCCTGAAACACGCCCATGCTCGCTTCCTATTTAGAACGTGGAGACTGGCAGGTTAGCTATGTGCATTTATATATGCAGTCTATGGTCTCATAATCTTTTTTTATCATTACTTAAACTCAAAGAATATGAAAACAACCCCACCACGCATCACTTTTGACATTTTTTTTATTGAAGATCACTTTTTCCTCCTCCTCCTTTAGACCTAATAGTTGTCATAACAGGTGAGGCGTGTGGCGTGCCTTCTTTGGGAGATGCCATTTTGACGAGTGAGTGCTGTGAAAATCCCATTCTCGGGCCTGACAGGCAGCAGATGTTCGCAGGGGGGGGGTCTCCACGGAGGACCTGCGGTGGGCTTAAAACCTCCACAAGTCTGACACAGTCCTGGTGGCACCGTCTCGCAACCACTAGAGCTCATGCTGGATCTGACAGGATTTGAAGGTGAAGGCAAAGAGACAACAATAATGCCAGAGTACTGACAACAATTTGACGGGTGAAACTCGCGTCTAGGTTATGGCGGAAATGATCACTCAAAACTGAAGTGATATTGTAATTAAAGCCCCTGTAGATAACTTTTTTCCTTTTTTAATACACAAAAATTTAGACAAACATGTGTTCTTACTTTGCCTGAGCTTGCATCTATAAAAACCTGACTTCTTCTTTTGCGTGTTTCCATGGAAATGCTGTTCCTTTGGCTATAAACTTCCACAGTACAGCATAAAATGTAGCTATCTCCATGGATAATGTTCCGAAGTATGGTTTTAACTGTGTTCCATGCCTCCAGAAAGTTACGTTTTATGCCTTTAAGTAAATTGTAAGGACTGCAGTTTTTAGGTAATGTCTTTTTGCAGAAAACAAAATCTCCCTGAGGTCATATTATGCATGAAACCAGGTTGTATTTAAGTTTAAAGGTGCATTGTGTAACTTTTCTGGTGTCTGTCAAATGCTTTTCTCCTTGTAAATGTTATTGCTTTGTCTGGAATGTTTCATAGTATGGCATTAAACTTTAAACAGTATTTTTCTAGGTATTTTTGAGCTATAAAACCACTTGTGATTCAATTTATGTAAAGTAGAGCTGTTTAATGCTATACTGTGGAACATTCCAGGCAGAGCAATGATATATCCAAAGAAACAAGCAGGTGATGGACCCTTTAACAGAAAAATTACTGCATTAATGCACATTTAATGACTATAGTGGAACATAAAATGAGCACTGAATCACATTTTTTTTATTTTATATTAGCTTAAATCTGAAAATGTGCATGTTTCCCCAATCAGTCTGCCTTGTTTGTCCAGATGTTTGACAGTATGGTTTAAGATATCGCCGCGCAGTTGAAACTTCCGATGTTTACTGTGGTTTGCGTTTCTCTTTGCACAATTGATTGTCCATCTGAATACACCAGGCTCTGTAATTAGAATTTCACATCTGACACACGCTGACTTGAATTGCATTTTATAGTGAAGCCTGAACTTAAAGGACCTATATTTATTATTCAGACATTTTAAAGTACTTGGACATTTTGGATTTAATGGCTTCAAATAGGTTAGGTCAGCTCTATGAAAAGTTGCCTGTTAAAAACAGATACCAATTTAAAGGTGCACTCTGTAACCTTTCACTACTTTTTACTACTTTTTTGTCCCTGAAATGTACCGCAGTATGGTATTAAACTTGTATGCCTTGCATTTATTAATTTACAAGTTTTAGTGCTCTTAAAAGTACCTTTGAAAACACGTTCTTATTATGAACACGGTCACCTCTGCATAGATCTGAGCTGTAACTTGGCCAGGAGGTGTGACATCACAAGGTGGAACAGAGCATTTGCAAGAGTCAATTTTGCTTATAGATACGCTATGTAATTTTTTGGTTAAGGGGCTGTCACCTGCTTGTTACTATGGATACGTAACTGCTCTGCCTGTAATGTTTCACAGTATGGCATTAACCAGCTCTACCTTACATTTATTCAATTACAGGTAATAAATAATAATAAATCTTTATTTATGAAGCACTTTTAAAATACAAAAAGCATAAAAATAAACAAACATTTAAAAAAAATAGCATACAGAAGGCATACAAAAACAGACAATGATGCAAACAATTCAATTAATTATAATAAATAAATAAAAAGAAATAAAATTAAAAGAAATAAGGAGTAGAATCTTACGAAAACCAGTTAAAGGAAGGCCAACTGATAAAAAATGTTTTAAAGAAATGATTTAAAAGATGATATTGATACTAGGTTTTATAGTGGTTTTATATTTTAAAAAATACTCAGAAAATAGGCATTCTGACTGTGAGCAGGGTCGCCTCTCCACAGATCTGACCTGTCTGGTTTGGTCTCCATGAAGGTAGAACAAAGCAATAACAGCAACTTCATGGAGAAAAACACTGTACGGAACCTCCACCAGAAAATGTACACAATGCACCTTTTAATATATGATCTTTAATGTTATACCGCGTAACATTACAGGTAAAGAAATATCTCCATGGATTCTAGCAGGTGGCAGTAATTTTCATAGCTGAGTAAAATCTTCAGTAGAATCATCCTAAAACCAATCAACATTTCCCGGCCTTCTGTACATTACAATCTGTTTGGAAATAGTTTTAATAATACAAATTTACACTCCCTCATTTGACACAAATAGTCGAAGCGTTTAGTAGCCGTTATTCGATGCTTGCGTTGACAGCCAGTGAAATACGCAGACACGATGAGGGCGGGGCGTGCTAAGTGTTCTCCACATACAGTACAGTATGGCCAACTGTCAAACATGCAACGCATTCGATTCCACTTTTAAAATAGCTCCCAGATCGGCCTCGCTATGTCGCTAATGGAGGAGCATTTGCAGCTAGCCGCTACTGTTGACAAGCTAGCTCTGTGTCATAATCAAATAATTCGCGATCTCGGACTAGCTAAGCCGCATACGCTAGCCCGTATTCATTGTTGGGAAGGTTACTTTTAAAATGTATTCCCCTACAGATTACAGATTACATACCCCTAAAATGTAGTTTGTAACGTAATCCATTAAATTACTTAAAGTGAGTAACGTAATCTGAATACTTTGAATCACTTGATTTGCTGTAGAGAAGCAAAGATGAGGATATCGTAACATAAGATGTTTTGTCTGATAAAAGAAAATAAAAAGCCCAGACTTTACTTAACCAAATTAAAAATATTATTGATAGAAGAGGAGGAGACACGTCCACGCAGCATGATTTAGTCCTGTTAAATCCTGTTTTAGTCCTGGTTTAGTCCAGGTTTTAGACCTGGTTTAGACCTAGGTTAAATCTAGTTTAGACCTGGTTTTAGTCCTGGGTTAGTCCTGGTTTAGTCCTGGTTTTAGACCTGGTTTAGATCTAGTTTAGATCTAGTTTAGACCTGGTTTTACTCCTGGTTTAATCCTGCTTTAGACCTGGTTAAGATCTAGTTTAGACCTGGTTTAGTTTCCGGCAAAGAGTGGAATTACCGAAGAAAAAAAAAAAGGAATAGCCCAAAATGTGAAAACGGGAAAATACCGCTGTGTAATCCATTTATTTCAACAAAGTAACTGTAATCCAATTACCACTCACTGAAACAGTAACTGTAACTGAATACAGTTACTCATAATTTGTGCTCTGATTACGTAACTCTGGTACATGTAATCTGTTACTCCCCAACACTGCCCGTATTTAGCATTGTCAGTTTTGGGTGTCGGGGCTAGTGCTAATGCTAATCATGCTAAGTTGAAGTGCCACATGTGGACGTCCTGTATCGATACCCAATTTGAGGCATTTGCCAAATTTGCGTCAGTCATGCTATTTGTTAACTTGACTATGTTTTCATCATTTTAGTTGCCATGGTGAACTAAGGCAAGACTAATTCAAAGTGCTTTACAGAATAAGAAATATATTAAAATCACAATACAAACGATCAAAACATAAATAATCATCATAAAATTGAAGAAAAAAGAGGGAGAGACATTAAATGAGAGAGAAGAGAGCGAAATGAAAACCTTTGTCATATCCAAATATGTTACGTGTTAGCAGAAAATACCCTATAAAAGTAAAATACCCCTCTTTAAGTAAATTGTTATGGCTACAGTTTTTAGAATTTCATGTGTTTTTCAGAAAATATCCAATCTCTAATATCCAATTTGAGTCATTTGCCAAATTTGCGTCAGTCATGCTAGTTGTTAACGTAACATCGTTTTACTTGCACTGGTGAACTAAATATGTTATGTGTTAGCAGTTAATACCTTTATAGAAGTAAAATACCCCTCTTTAAGTAAATTGTTATCTCTAGTTTTTACAATTTCATGTGTTTTGGGGAAAATATTCAATCTCTAATACCCAATTTGCATCAGTCATGCTAGTTGTTAGTTTTATTATGTTTTCATTGTTTTACTTGCCATGCTGAACTAAATATGTTATGTTTTAGCAGTTAATACCTTTAGAAGTAAAATACCCCTCTTTAAGTAAATTGTTATGGTTTTAATAATTTCATGTTTTTGGGGGAAAATATCCAGTCTCCAATACCCAATTTGCGTCAGCCATGCTAGTTGTTAACGTGACTATGTTTTCATTGTTTTATTTGCCATGGCAAACTAAATATGTTACGTGTTAGCAGTTAATACCTTTATAGAAGTAAAATACCCCTCTTTAAGTAAATTGTTATGGCTACAGTTTTTACAATTTCATGTGTTTTGGAGAAAATATCCAATCTCCAATACCCAATTTGCGTCAGTCATGCTAGTTGTTTTCTTTGTTTTACTTGCCAGAAACTGTTAAGAAAAATGATCCGTCAGTTGTAGCTTTAGTTCAAGATTCATTGAAATAGTTAAATGGAGTTTGCAAAGAAATTTTCAAGTTTATTTTTAAATAAAGACACATGTACCTGGTGTAAACACATTAAAGGGACTATATTACGCAAAATTTATAGTATTCTAAGTTGTTTTGTTTCATTTACACATGTTTAACACACAAATCTTGCATATTCAGGCCATGTTCTGCTCTCAGACTCATTCGTTCAGTCATTATGTGGTAACTCCACTGTGTTTTTAAACTCCATAGATATCCACTAGAATGAAATGGAAATCTTCAGTTAAAAATATCTGTTAATTTTAAAACTACCACAAACAAAATGCAACTCCAGGTATGTTTTTGATGAGGTAAAAACATTCTAACACAATTTAAAGCTCACAGGAGGCAACTTTGCGTAACCTAATGGGGCAGTTAACGTCAAGCTTTATTAGCGGCTAAATTTAGTGATTTTAGAAACATTTGGCTCATATTTAACGAACAATATAATGAGTAAAAGTGCGTGATACGTTGCGTAGAAGTTTCTGAACTTGCGCATTTCAAACTTTGACGCAAATCCGGCCCCATTTGGCGTCGCCTACTTAGCTTTAGCGCATCCGTCGTCTTGTGTGCGTGCATGTTATTTATTTATTTTGCCTGTAATATGCCCGGGCCTTCATTATAGCAGCAGCCATAACTTTGATGAATCACTTTGGTCTCGGGGCCCTTGCTGCTTTGCCAGTATTAGAAAACTAATTGAAATTCTCTTCCGCCCCTCTCTCTTTCCTCTTTCTCTCTCTCTCTTCTCTTTCTCTCCCTCCGTCCCCGTCTCTCTATCCGTCTCCAGTTGGTGTTTTTCAGCCGTGCGCATTTCAGGAGCCGACCGGGGCCAAACAACGGCTTGTTTTTTAAAGGAACCGGAGCCAAGAGGGGAAATGTCATCGCTGATTTAATAGGCGTAGGCTCCTTCTCCCGCGCATACAAACACACACATACACACACACACATACGAGCACACACAGACTGCAGGCTCTATGGGGAGGTGAGAGGAATCCAGATAATGTCACCAGAGGAATCTCCATAATGTAGGGGCCCCTGTCGGCTCCGGGGGCCCCCAAGTGTCCCCCACCTGTCCTAAGAGAGTGGTTTGTCTTCCATGTGTGAATTGATGACGATAAATTACAGAGAGTGGATTGAAAAGTAGGAACGTATGTTGAAATATCCGAACCTCATGTTTAAGTGTTTTGACCGCAGTAACCTGGGCTGTTTAGCAATTAGCATTAGCACTGTCAAGACATACTTTCATGAATCGTTCCATGGTATATTAATCTTACAAACCTAAAGTGAAAGTTATGTGATGGTACATTATAACAAGGTAGAAAGCTCCAGAAGTTGATTTAGCACAATACCCATATGTGTAAATTTAGTAATGTATACAAAATGACGTAGCTAACCCACCATCCTCCATGTTCCAAATAGGAACTGAGCACGGGCGCACTTCCGGCTCCATCAACTCTGGCTCCAATTCACTTTACTTTAAGAATTGTCACCCCTCTCTGTAACTGCTGCTGTGAACCTCGTCATTTTATCTTAAAATCTTCATAATACAGTCGTCCCTCACTATAATGCGGTTCACCTTTCGCGGTCTCGCTGATTCGCAGATTTTTTTTAAAAAATTTTATGAACGTGCATTGTGTTCCTCCCCCTGCGTCCTGATTGGCTGAAGGCAGAAACTGTAGATCACTGTCAATCAATCTCCTCTGTGCCGTGTCTCCTGTACATTACAGAATGCGTTCAGATGCCAAATTTACATAAATGTTCGATCACTAGCAGTGTGATTCTGAAGTGCTGTATGTTTGCAAGTTTTCTCCCTGACAAAACCCACAATATCAACGAAACTTCTGCACCCAAAAGGCAGAAGAAGATGCTAACCATCGCACAAAATATTGGACTTCTAGACATGCCGAAGGAAGGTAGAAGTTACTCAGCTGTTGGGCATCATTACGGAATAAATTAATCTTCGATTCGTTACATAAAGGAGGAAAATAACATAAGGACGACAGCAGCTATAAGTTTTAATAAGGATGCAAAAAGGGTTGTAGCTGTCCTGTCTGAGAAGAGTGTATAAAGTGTGTGCTGAGGGGTTTTACAGCCTTAAAACAGATATAATAATTGTAAAAAATGAAGCTGAACTAACGAGGGACCTCTGTAACCTGCTTTACATGATCTTGGTGTTTTTATTTTGCTGTTTTATCCATAAAGCAATCCTATTCCTAATATCGATCTCTGCTCCAAATTCGCTCCATCACTGCAAACGTTGATGAGCTTCATTTGACTGGAGCCGAATGCTATGGGTGACCTCACACTCATTTATTCCATTTCTTTCTACAGTCTATGATAATACCTCGTCTTAAATGTTTGTAGAGATGTTATCATTGTGCGAGAGTTGAACCAGCAGTTCTTCAGCCAGAGGGTTTATGAAAAAACAACTCACTGTTATTTTGTTTTTTTTCCCTCAGATTCCAGTATATATAGTTAGTTTTGTGCATCATCCCCCTATGTCCTCCTGAGCTCTGTTTCACAACCCTGTATAAATCCTGTAGTAAACTTCACCTAAACAGCCTTTCTATTGCACCACAGGTCTGGAGGGTGCGTTTGGTTTGCTGCCCGGGCTCTCCCAGCTGCACCTGGATTTTGGGGTTTAGGCCGGTCATTGTGCATGATCCCCCTGCCGCCTCCTGGGTTGAGCGGGGTCTGCGGGCCAGATCTGGAGGGGCTTGGTCTAAGCTCTGTGCCGGATTGGTGCGCGCAGTGTCCAGTGGGTTTTGGCTGTTGTCAGATTTGCCATAGCTTTGTGATCTATTTTTCTCGAGCCAGTGTATCTGACGTGGATTGTTCATTTGGTCCAGGGGCGTATACGAGTCTTTGCTCTCTTATACTTGCTCTGATACAACTTAAAATCACTCTAAAGTTATTCAGGAATTTTTTTTAGTATCGATACCTTCATAAATGTGGATCTAGTTTCATTACAAGTTTTAGTATCAATTCGTATCTGATTTTCAATACTTTGGCAACCCTAAGCGGTACTAAAAAATGAAGCAGCAACAAATTTGAGAAGCATCTTCTTGCTTAATGAAGACAAGCTTGAGCACTAAAAGATTAAACAGTTTTGTGAAAGTGTGTTCTGTGAAAATGTAGCAAAATTTTCAGCTTTGGAAAGAGTGATTGCCCAAATATGCAGAAATATTTACAGATAAATGAAACAAACTCCAAATATGTTTTTTTTAAAGAATGTAAAAACGTGACATGGCTCAGAAAAAATGTACTTGGTATTGTATTCTTAGGTTACGTTTATATGATGACGATCTGAACAGAAAATGCAAAAGTGGCATAGCATTTTCACTTTTTATTCCGCGTTTAGACAAGCATTTTCGGGGGGAAATCTGCATGCATACGGTGACGCAAAAGTGTGTAGAATTCGATTGGGTATGCATGCCGTCTGGCTCGCGTGCAACAACGACGAACTGGTGCATCCAGAATTTGACAGAGGTGATTGTGGATCCTTCTCTGTTCACTAATACCACCTCTGCATATTCTGTACATTTGTTGGGAGCCTCCTGTAAGTTTATTAGAGCTACCAGAGCAGTTTGAAGGTCCGACGCATGGAAATGATCCGACATGTTTCTGTGTACTGTATGTATGTGAGGTGAGCAGATCTGACCAGAGTTTTGTGTCTTGGGCAGTGTAGACGGAAACGCTACGGCGGAGCAAATTCAACTTTTCCACTCTGGAGGGTGGTATCAGATTTTTTGGCATTTTTAAGCCCCAAAAACGCCATCACCGTCTAAACGAAATGCACTTCCGATAAAATATTTAGTCCTTTTTACCCACAAGCGTTCTCGAGTGAACAGGCCCTTAAAGAAAATTTATGTAGTCTGTGCTCTTACTGTTTCAAAAAAGTTACTATAGTCGGTTTTGTTTTTTCCCCAGTATATGGACAGTATGTGCCTCATGTGAAAGCTCAAAACCTCCTGAATTCACTCACTGAGCTGCAGAGGCTGGGGTTTAGATAATGACCATTCATATCAGAAAACTTTTAAGTTCAAACCAACTGAATTTCAGCACTGAAACTAGCAACCCAAATGAGAGACTGTGACTGAATAATGACCTTGAGATCCAAAATGCAAAATTAAAACATACATAAATGTGACATGACGCACAATGTTTTGGTAGTTAAGACTAAATCAGCATTAGAACTATTAATACTAAAAGCATGACTTGATTTGAACGTGTCTGCTTTGTATTTCGAGACACAGATACAGTAAGTTTATGAAATTTTAAATCAATCTTACAGCTCCTTAAAACTACAGACGCAAGTACAGGTTTAATTCCTCTTTCTCTTATGGAAAACAGAGTCATTGGGTTGGTTCTGTGGTATGGTACGGTATGGAGCGAGCCGGTGTGTGTAATCCCAGGTGCGCGCGGGCCCACTTGTGACTGGATAATGAGGAAAAGGCCAAGCGATGCGCTGTCTAAACTGGCCTTCTCTTCACTTGTGCTAATTAGCGCTGTGGAATCAATCAACACGAGCTCGTTTGGACAGACAGCCGGACGTCTGGAGCTGGGGTGAGATGTGGGAGAGAAGGGAGAGAAGGGCGAGAGAGGGTGGCGGGCTCGGGGGTCTGGCAGGGTTACACGGAGGAGAGTTGCATCACGTCATTGGAATTCTATGTCCAGAGACGGTCCGTGTTTACGCTATGGACAGCTGTATTTTAGCTCATTTCGAGTTTTAGCATTAGTCAAATTGAGCTTGACGTTTGACATTTTTTAACAGCGACGCTTTATTCAGTTTTGAAAAGTTACCAGAATCTTACTTTTTCCTTTTTTTTAAATTCTCAAACCTCTGCAATTCATTCAAATAAGTCTGGATAAATGTGTCATGGATTTAAAGTAACACAAGATAAACTTCCTAGTATTTCAACTTAATTATGTCACAAGGTGGAACCAAGTGTTTGTGAGCTTTGGAGACAGAGATGATCCAACTTTCCAAAAAAACAAAAAAAAAAAAAAAACAAATCAAAACCTCTACAACATGAAAGCTACATCATAACATGAATAGATGAAGCCTAAAATAAAAGTACACACCATATGAGACCTCTTAAAGCCACACTATGTAACTTTTTGTGCTAAAAATTGACTACAATAAAGGGTATTTCGTTATGGATGTTTTACTGATACATTCTTAGTCTGACCAGGCTTACATCTCCACAAACTTGACTCTTATTTGGCCTTGTTTTTATGGAAATGTTGTTCATTTACTGTAGCTATAGTCCACAGTATGGCATTGAACATATTTATCTTTTTTTTTTTGTTAATATTCTGGTAATGAATTTGACTAGGCTCTGAAATTATACCATGTGATTTGTGAATTTTGTCTAAATTCACAAAATGTAGAAACGTATTATAAATTTGCAACTAGTGTCGTCACACAAACTAGATTTCGGTACTAAGGAATAGACTTGATACTCGATAGAGATTCCACAGTGATAATAAAAACACTCTTTATTTTGACAATAGAATGTGTTTTTTGACATTAAATCATTGTACTTTCTTTTACATTCCCATGTGACCTCATACTCTGGGGTGTAGTAGGCGTGGTACGTCGTTCACCCACTTCTCCCTATGTGAGATATTAAAAAAATAAACTGGTTCAGTCCTGGTTCAGACCTGGTTTAGTCCTGGTTTAGTCCTGGTCTAGTCCTGGTTTAGTCCTGATTTAGACCTGGTTTAGATCTGGTTTAGTCCTGTTTCAGTCCTGGTTCAGTCCTGGTTTAGACCTGGTTTAGACCTGGTTTAGTCCTGATTTAGTCCTGATTTAGACCTGGTTTAGTCCAGGTTTAGTCCTAATTTAGTCCTGGTTCAGTCTTTGTTTAGTCCTGGTCTAGTCCTGGTCTAGTCCTGGTTTAGTCCTGATTTAGACCTGGTTTAGATCTGGTTTAGTCCTGTTTCAGTCCTGGTTCAGTCCTGGTTTAGACCTGTTTCAGTCCTGGTTCAGTCCTGGTTTAGACCTGGTTTAGTCCTGATTTAGTCCTGATTTAGACCTGGTTTAGTCCAGGTTTAGTCCTAATTTAGTCCTGGTTCAGTCTTTGTTTAGTCCTGGTTTAGAACTAGTTTAGACCTGATCTAGTCCTAATTTAGACCTGGTGTAGTCCTGGTTTAGACCTGGTTTAGACCTGGTTTAGACCTGGTTTAGTCCTAGACCTGGTTCAGTCCTGGTTTAGTCCTGGTTTAGTCCTGGTTTAGTCCTGGTTTAGTCCTGGTTCAGTCCTGGTTTAGACCTGGTTTAGACCTGGTTTAGACCTGGTTTAGTCCTGGTTTAGACCTGGTTTAGACCTGGTTTAGTCCTGACTTAGTCCTGACCTAGTCCTCGTTCAGTATTGGTTTAGTCCTGGTTTAAATCTGGTTTAGACCTGGTTTAGTCCTGGTTTAGTCCTGGTTCAGTCCTGGTTCAGTCCTGGTTCAGACCGGGTTTAGACCTGGTTCAGACCTGGTTCAGTCCTGGTTTAGTCCTGGTTTTGACCTGGTTTAGACCTGGTTTAGACCTGGTTTAGACCTGGTTTAGACCTGGTTTAGTCCTGACTTAGTCCTGACCTAGTCCTCGTTCAGTATTGGTTTAGTCCTGGTTTAAATCTGGTTTAGATCTGGTTTAGACCTGGTTTAGTCCTGGTTTAGTCCTGGTTTAGTCCTGGTTCAGTCCTGGTTCAGTCCTGGTTTAGACCTGGTTTAGACCTGGTTTAGACCTGGTTTTTAGACCTGGTTTAGTCCTGGTTTAGTCCTGGTTTAGTTGGTTTAGTCCTGGTTTAGAATCTGGTTTAGATCCTGGTTTGGACCTGGTTTGGTCCTGGTTTAGTCCTGGTGATTATGAACGCTGTTAATGTTAATAACAAGATTCTGCATCATTTTGAGTAGAAAAAAAAAACAAACTATATGCCACCTGTGTGTATTTCGGCATGTCAAGTTGAGTGTATGTCTTTTGGAGGTGGGGTTTGGACGTCACAAATCGCAAAACCTCACTTCAAAAATCCCCACTACACCACTGCTTATATCTGTGTAATCCCTCAGTGGTCCAGGTAGTTTCCACAGTGCTCCATGTGCATATACTAGTCTTTTTGCTCTTATTCTTGTTCTGATACAGGCTCAAGATCATTCTAAAGACATTCAAGAAAGCTTCATTTCTGTCCTGTCAATGTGTTTTTTTAGTATCGATACCTGCACACTTGAGTTTCTAGTTTCGATACCAGTTTTAGTATCAACGAGAATCTGATTTTAAATACTTTAGACGACACTATTCGCAACTAGGAGTATTCTGTCTTGTGTTTTTCTTTCTCTTTGACAAACACACCTGAACATGAATGAACTGAGTAAATAAACCCTACACGAATCCTTTGTGGCAGCTCCTTTTTCCATTCAGTGTATTAAACCCTTTGTTGCGGTGTTAGCTTACACAGTACATTATATTCTACTGAAGTACCCGCACCACGTTCTGCTATTTATCCATTATTTATAAACCCATTGTTAAAACACCAGCTACCTGCTTTGTTGTCTCAACTCAAAATACCAAAGTAATTAATCTACATCTGTTTGCATACATATTAGAAACACGCTTTTATTAATCGCTCATACTTAATGCTTTCAACTCCAGACAATGGGCTCATTCCTCATAGCGGCCGTGTCGTGTGGAACAGTGCCACCACGTGGACGCTACCGGGAAGCGCAGCCCTCGTTTATTAGTCTGTGTTGCTTTAATTCCTCAGCCGAATTGGTCCCACAGGAATGGCCTGGAAAGATTCACTCCAACACTTCGCCGATATCGCAATGAGTCTTACTGCGACTGTGTTAAGAGCTCGGGCTGTTTATCGATTGCGGATTTGTTGTGGGAGATTTTATACTTTAGAATATCATGAAGTAGAAGTACAAAATGGTCATCTGAAGAAATACTGGACCAACAGTAGGAAGTGGTCTTAAGTACGAGTGTATTTTCAGAGTTGTTATGGATGAAACGTTTGATTGTGAGTAAGTTTTTCAACATTTAGATTTTGTAATTTTTCACTGTAGCCAAAAAAATCGTCAAAAACTTCCAAATATTGTACTGTAAATCTGTCTTAGACCTGGTTTAGTTCTGGTTTGGTCACGTTCTAGTCCTGTTTTAAACCTGGTCGAGTTCAATTTGCAGTACTTGCCCCTGGTGGTGGTGGGTTTGAATGTTTTATTCACATACTATGGTTGTGCAGTTGAGCAAGACACTTCACACATCTTGCTTTCTTTCTGTCAATCTACAAAATGATGAATAATGCAATGTTAAAACAAGTGTCTTTAAAGGTGCACTGTGTAGCTTTTCCTGTCAGGCGTTTGCCACCTTTATGTTGCCATGGAGGTATTATTGCTTGATCTGGAATGTTCCGCAGTTTGGCATTAAACCTATCTAATCAGTGGTGTTTTTATTGCGCAAAAGTACCTTAAAAACATGCTTCCATACCATGAGAAGACTTGCTTTATCAGATTTGTAACAACGGCAAAGCAATAACATCTCCATGGAGACGAAGAGGAGGTTGTGGACCCTGCATCACAAATGTTACATAGCGTCCAGAATATCAATAGAAAAAATCAAATGCGTTGCTGAAATAGTCTGAAATGTACTTTTAATTGCAGTTTGAAGTAACATAGTACTATTTTTGTGTCTCCCTACAGAAAGTTCTACTACATCACGCTGCTGAGGGACCCTGTGTCGCGGTACCTGAGCGAGTGGAGACATGTCCAGCGGGGGGCCACGTGGAAGACCTCCCTGCACATGTGCGACGGCCGGACCCCCACCCCAGAGGAGCTGCCGTCCTGCTACGAGGGCTCCGACTGGTCCGGGTGCACACTACAGCAGTTCATGGACTGTCCCTACAACCTGGCCAACAACAGACAGGTGAGGGGGATTTGATTTGACTTTGGAAATTTTATGAATATCGAGGAACTGGTGAAAGGTAGACACTGAAATTAAAGTGACTATATTACGCTACTTTCTGATCTGTTACAAATGTTGTTTCTTCGTCACAAAGAGACCTGGAGTTGTGTTTATATGATGACGGTCTGAAAAGAAGACGCAAAAGTGGCTTCGCGTCTTCACTTTTTATTCCGCGTTTAGACGAGTGTTTTCGAGAGGAAATCTGCGTGCATACGGTAATGCAAAAGTATGTGGAATTCGATTGGGTATGCATGCCAGGCGGTGAGTTGGTTGACGCTGGAACTTGTTTGTAGTGATGTATGTGACGTAAACGCGCATGCGACATAAACATGTGCGCGACCTTGAGCAGATCTGACCAGAGTTTTGCGTCTTGGGCAGTGTAGATGAAAACGCTACAGCGGAGCGTATTCAACTTTTCCACTCTGAAGGTTGGTTTCAGATTTTTGCATTTTTAAGCCACAAAAACGCCGTCACCGTCTAAACGAAAGGCACTTCCGATAAAATATTTTGTCATTTTTACCCACAAGCGTTATCGTGTTAAACTGGCCCTCAACAGAAAACACGCTTTTCCACATTGTAATGTAATGTAGTGATAAAAGAAGTGCTCCACTGTGTTTTTAAACTCCATACACCTTCACTTGAATAAATTGGATCATTTCAGCCTTAAAAATTCCATACTCAAACATATGTGAATGAAACAAAACACAACTCCAGGTATGTTTTTGATAAGGAAACAACATTATAACATGACTGAAAGACTCAATTATGTGTAATATAGAAGCTTTAAAGACACTATACCTGATTTTAACACAATCATTTCATTTAAACAGTTCTTAAACAGGGTTCTTGACCCACTAAAGACTAAAAAAGGGGGCGTAGCAAAAGCTCTCGAAACTGTTGCTTATCTCTATGTATCTGACCCAAGCTGCACTCACAAGACTACACCTGCTCGGGAATTCACGCAAAAACAACTCAGGAAAAACAGTGCAAGGAAAACAGTTAATATTTATGTAAAACTAACTCATAATAAATACAAAAAATACCAGATCTTCAGCTAAATCACTCACTAACTTACCTTTCTGCTGCTTATATTCTTTTAATCTAGATAAAATGAGAGGTTGGCAGAGGTTGGTCGTGACGGTAAACCACAATTAACATGCTAACACACACTTCCTGATTATCAGACACAAATACACTTTATAATTCGATGCAGACAGCACAGATTTTACAATAAATCTGTACTGGGGCAAGACAAAATGGCTGCAGACCCTTTTAAGTGACCTGCTTTATAACATCAAACTGGGCTGAAGTTGTTTTGTGACCTAAATAATGACTTAATTATGCTGATTTTTTTTAGTTTTCTGGCCTCTATTTTGCTACTTCTTAAAAACATCAGTGCACTGGTTACACATTCACAAATTGGACGTCATGTCGAAGTGTTTTGCCCAAAGACACAGCAGCAGTACGCGGCTGGGAGCAGAGATCAGCGCGCGAGCCTTTTTGTTAGATTCAGAGTTGGTATCTGTTGTTTCTACCGCTGACTTGCAACAAAGAAATAATTTGGCGTGTTCTTGTACTTGATGAAGTTACGTGGGGAATTGAAAAGTTGCTCTTTCATCTTATTTTATTGGCGCGCTCCAGTTTAGTGAAGAGTGTGCTCTTGAGGTTTTAAAAATCATTGGCTGGCGCTGTTCTGAAATCGACTTCAAAACAAAGAAAACACAAGTCTATTATAGGTCCTGCATTCAAAGTAAAAAAAAAAGAAAAAAAGTTCTTTACAGCATAAAACTACTTCTTGTTTAAACATTTATAATCAAAATAGAAAATGACTTGGACGCAGTAGCTCACACATTACGAATAAAAGAAAATGAAAAAATAAATTGGCAAAAAGCAAAAGAACAGATTTGTATTGTGTAATTTATACCACAGGCCTTTATTTTATGTTATTTTTTCAACATCATTTAATTTTCTACATCTGAGCTAATTGGTGGAAACATGGTGGTTAATCCATTTTTTTTCTATTTTAACTCTTGTAAAGGTGCACTGCGTAACATTTTCAAGAGGGTCTGCCACCTGCTTGTCGCCATGGAAATGTTATCAGTTTGTCTAGAATGTTCCACAGTATACATTAAATCTAAATCTATCACGAGGGAGACGAGCAGTTAACAGCACTATGCTACGTTACAGTTCAGATCTGTGGAGAGTCGCCCCTATTCACAGAATCAATGATTATTCTGTATTTTGGGGCAATAGAAACAATAGAAAAAAACATAATCAGGGTTCCCACAGTCATGGAAGTCTTAGAAAAGTCATGGAAATTTGTAAATATAATGAAAGTTTTGGAAAAGTCATGGAATTTTAGGAATTAACTCTTTCACACAACTACAGCGTTCTGTTAAGTTATCATTAGGCTGTTATGATTATTATTTCTGAACATATGCGCCTTTTGTTTAAAAGAGACGACAATAAATGCACTGACAGTATTTTGAATGTTAAATAACTTTAAAACCAAACCATAAGGTGAGTGGAAAGAGTTAACATTTCATATTTAGTCCTAAAAGTCTGATCAATTCTACACATGTAGGTGCCGTAAAGTCATGGGAAAGTTTTGAAATTTTGTCAGTGAAAAAGAATGGGAACCCTACATAATGAATAAATGAGTAAATTCTAGAAGGATATGTATAATTTCAAAGTAAGGAACATTCCAGGAAAAGCAATAACATCTCCCTGGAGACAAGCCGGTAGCCTCTCCGCCACAAATTGGTCAAATATCAAAGTCTGACGATAATTTTCACTGAATTTGAAAAGGTATCTCAGTAAATTTGATAAAATTGGGCAACGACAAACGCCACTTCTCCGTCATACTCAGGCATTGCCACAGAACACAATCATTAGCCTGCGTTTACATGCACAACTAACTACGCTGACAACGTTCTTCATCCAATTTTTCTTGTTTCTCTAGAGGACCTGTCAAACCACTCCTGTCGTCTACAGCAGGTCAAAAAGCGAGACAAAAAAAGAGACGTTCAGAGTGTCTAGTATTAGCATTAGCGTTAAAACGTTTGTGCTAATATTGCTAGTTGAAACTGCTAGCATACATAAAGACTAACCACATACTTTGCAGATACAGATAAATAACAATGATTTTACTAGAAAGAAATGTGTTGCTCAAGTTATTTACTCTCTGGAACACAAATAAACACATCAAAGCTTGGGAGTTTTTCTCTATTTACCCGGAACAGTCCCAGTTTTGAGCCCTGTGTCCCCTGTCCCAGCAGATTTATACAAAACCACTGATTTGTCCCAGTTTTATACAAAAAATGTCCCAGGTGTCTGTATTTTTGACCAATTTGATCCCAGCCAACAGTAAAAAGAGGCATAAACTCTCATTTGTTTAGGTAAAATACAAAAAATCAGCTTAAAAACAACAAAAACACAAAGAAAATGTGACTATACTGGCTCACATGCTCGTCCTGAATGGTCTCTGAATAACAGTTTTTGTTAATTACGCACTCAATTTTACAATTTTATTATTACCAACCAGCAAAAAATCGGGAATGTCCTAGTTTTTTGTTGTGAAATTCTGGTCACCCTAAATGTAGTGGACCAATACAATGAAACTACACGTTTAGTAATAGCTTGTTAGCATAAGCCTTGTTTGATATTAAAAAACTAAACTAAACTAATATTTACATGGCTGTTTAAGATCTTATATTACACAAAATTGACTCTTGAGAGCTTTAAGTCATGTTATAATGTTGTTTCCATGTCAAAAAACAGAGCTAGATTTATGTTTTGTTTCATTCGCGCACATTTGAGTAATCCTGCATTATTAGTCTGTCTATATCTCCAGAGCTCAAAATGTTCTGTTTCACCTTGTGATGTCATGAAGCGGTAGTTAAGTTAACAGTTACCTTTTACATTTAGTTCAGTCAAGACTGGCAATTCCAGGTCTGAAATCAACCAAACCTTTCTAGTGAAGGTGTATGGAGTTTAAAAACACCGAACCGAAAAAAACACCTAAGAACCTGGTCTAAATATGCAGGATTTGTGTGTTAAACATGTGAATGAAACAAAACGCAACTCCAGGTCTGTTTTTGATGAGGAAACAACATTATAAGATCAGAAAATGGCATAATATGGGCTTTTTAAAGTTAACAAAATATCTATCTATCTTTGATTTTGTAATAAAAATGCTTGCAGTTGTCATCTATAATCTCTATCAGTTTCATCTGTGATTAGCTGCACACATGTGACACCGGCCAGCGCTCACACCTCCTCTTCACACCCGCGTATCTGCCTCCTAAATGCCTCGGCCGCATCTTGTCCTCGTCCTCGTCCTCCTCCTCTTCGGCATCCTCATCGTCTGCGCCTCGGGGTGCTGTTACCGCGGGTCACCTATCTATCTTCACACATACGACATGCGCTGGCAGACTGCAGGGCCCGGGCTGCTCGAAGTGTGAATCCTGTTGCTGAGACAAAGCAGCGAAATTGCGTTCATGTCCCGACTGTTTTTTGCTCGCCAAGTTAATAATGGAGGTGTCAATAGTAGTGCAATGGAACAGACTTGGCAGGGACAATAGACCAATTCATTACTATTCTGCACTAGTTTACACAAAAGGGATATCCCCGAGCTATTCAGAATATTGGTTCTATACTCACGAGTGTTTCGCAATGTGACAAAAGCATATGCCTGTTGTAGTGATTCATCCCATTGGTATTTTTGTACTTTTGTGGACAGGGGCGTAGGACTGGGGGGGTAAAGAGTATTGTTTACCCAGGGCCCGGTGCAATAGGGGGCCCTTTTCGAAGTCTAATGTGTGTTTTTCATCAAGATGATTTTTGCCCTGGGCCCAGAGTTTGGTGCTGCATCCCAGTTTGTGGATAAATAAATCTTTGGAAATTGTCATTGTGACAGTGGTTGATGGGTCTAGAGCTAGTGATGTTTTGGGCGTAAGAGAGTTAAAAATACTACTACTACTACTACTACTACTACTACTACTGCTAATGTTACTTCTAATACCACTGCTGCTACTACTGCTACTAATACTACTACTACTACTGTTACTTGTACTAATACTAATGCTACTACTGCTCCTAATAATATTGCTACTGCTGCTACTATTGCTACTACTACTACTGCTACTGCTACTACTACTACTACAACTACTATTACGGCTACTATTACTACTGCTACTACAACTACTACTACTACTGTTACTATTACTGTTACTTCTACTGCTACTACTACTACTACTACTACTACTACTACTACTACTACTACTACTACTAGTACTATTAGTACTGGTGCTAATACTACTGCCACTGCTACTACTACTACTACTACTACTACTACTACTACTACTACTACTACTACTGCTACTACTACTACTATTACTGTTACTACGTTACTACTACTACTACTACTACTGTTACTACTACTACTACTTACTACTGTTACTACTACTACTACTTACTAGTACTGCTACTACTGTTACTACTGCTACTACTACTACTACTACTACTACTACTACTACTACTACTACTACTACTACTACTACTACTACTACTACTACTACTACTACTACTACTACTACTACTACTACTACTACTACTACTACTACTACTACTACTACTACTACTACTACTACTACTACTACTACTACTACTACTACTACTACTACTACTACTACTAACTACTACTATACTAAGCTAACTACTAATACTACTAATAATAATACTAATATAATAATACTGCTACTACTACTACTACTGCTACTACTACTGCTACTAATACTACAACTATTGATACTACTATTGCTACTACTACACGTAAGACTGCAACCTACTCTTATTTGTGACAAGAAAGACACTTGGCCAGTTACATTTTTTAAATGGTCAAGAAAACTCGAGTTAACGTTACTCCCTGTGTGTCGTGTAGGTGCGCATGCTGGCAGACCTGAGCCTCGTGGGCTGTTACAACATGTCCACGGTGCCGGAGAAGAAGCGCGCTCAGCTCCTCCTCGAGTCGGCCAAGAAGAACCTGAGGGACATGGCCTTCTTCGGGCTCACGGAGTACCAGAGGAAGACCCAGTTCCTGTTTGAGCGCACCTTCAGACTGCGCTTCATCAGGCCCTTCATGCAGTACAACAGCACCAGGGCGGCGGGCGTGGACCTCGACAACGCCACGGTGAGTGAGAGTGCATCTGACTCACAGCGAGAAGGTCCCATGTTCAGTTTTTGTGGTTTTGTTGGGTGCAGCAGTTACAGAGAGAGGAGTGACAATTTTTAAATTAATGTGTTTACATGCGCATCAGTATCCCGGTTATGACAGAGTTTATATACGCTTAGAAAAACCAGGATACTAATATTTCTGTGTACATTTTACATTACATTTTTAGACTAGTTTCTATGGTAACTATGGCACAGATATGTCAAGGAGCTAAACATGAGCAACTTTGCTAACTTATGGCCTTTTAACGGGTTTCTAAAAACAAAAAAGACGACAACAATATCCTGCTAAATTAAAATGACTTAAATTAAGAACGTTTGACTTTATTTGAGTCGATTCAACTTGACATCTGCCAATGGAATAAGTGTGTTTTTCTTAATTCAAGCAACATTTGGTTTTGTGCAAAAAGTTGTTGTTTTTCCTATTTTAAGGGTAGGAAGATGTATTTTCATATTTTAAGAATAAAAAGTCTTGTTCCACTGGCAGATCATTTTACTTGCCAAGTGAAATTTACTCAAAACATGATAAAAATTTTATTTAAGTCATCTTAACTTGGCTAGATTTATTTTAGTATAAAATATTTCTTAAAATGTCCTGGTTGGAGTTTGAGTCATTTTGAGGAAGTAATTGCTCCTATCATTTTTGTTAATTGAGTTTGCACATGTTCAGCACAGCTTCAGTTTTGGAAATAAGGACACCACATCTACAGGCCACAGAATCTTGAATACTCTCTGAAAAACCCAGTGAGAGTCTCGTGGTTTCTCATATTCAGGATATTGAAATCAAAATACATGGACACATGGACACATAACTAGGATACTCAAAAAACCCGATCATAACCGGGATACTCAAGCGCATGTAAACGCACTTACTCTGTAGTTAACTGGAACCAGAGTCGATAGAGCCAAAAGTGCCCCCATACTCACTTCCTTTTTGGACTGGACCAACTAGTGGGTTAGCCATGTCCATTTATATTTACAGTTTAAGGCACACGTGTCAAACATAAGGCCCGGGGGCCAGATCCGGCCCTCCAAGACCTTTAATCTGGCCCTCGGTTGATTTTCTACTAAAATATTTGAATGATATTTTCTATAAAAATCTTGTTAATTTTCTGTGGTGTTTATCACAGCAGCGTCTCCAGCGTCTCTGTACTTGGCCCCTCCCAGCAGAGCAGCACAAATGAAGACTTGTCTCTTTCCAAACGCTCTTAAAGGACGATCGTTTTGACTGTTGACCGTGACACCCTCATCAACAAAATGTCCAACATGAGAAAAGTGGAGCCGAGTGCAGGATATAAAAAAAAAAAAAGACTTATTCCTTTACATCCTTTACATTTCCATACAAGTTCATGTTAAAACATTGTGTTGAAATTGCATTTTTCTTAAAGTTTCAGGTTGTCATAATATTATAATATTTAGTAAAAGAAAGAGTTCATCAATTAAAAAAGATTTCTGTAATAGATTTGTGTTTCTCTGCACAAATATTTGAACTTATTGTTATTTTTGGGGTTTATATGACATGAGTTTTCTGATCAGTTGGATACGGCCCCCGGACCAAAATGAGTTTGACACCCCTGGTTTAAGGTGTAGCTCCAGTGGTCTCTCAGTCTTGGTGGGATTCCCATAGATGCTCTCTAGTTTCTCCCATCAACCAAAAACGTGCACAGTGAACTAATCCTTCAGCTAACTGACTGACTAGGGTTGTGCAAAAATATTGAAATATTGATATATTGTTTTGCTTAATATCATGACATAGTATCGATATCGGGGGCTGCTGTATCGATATATCTCCAAGGATATTTTTTGGTGTATTTTACTAAATTATTTTGTTACAGCTACAGTTTTGTTGCTTGTTTAGAGGACGGAAACATGTTCATGCGACACATTTTACATATTTACTGTTCTGATGATTAAAATGGGTGTGTTTCATATTAACTTTGCACAAAAACTGGTTTAACAAATACTTTTAGTACCACAGCCACGATTTAGCCATTATTTTTACTGAACTGTATCGAATCAATGTGAAATATATCGCATCGAACCGGACTGTATCGAGGTATGTATCGTATCGTGGCCTATGTATCGAGGTAAGTATCGTATCAGCAACTTCTTGTTATCCAGCCCTACTCTTACCATGAAATTCAGCTCATTCCCCCACATTTTGTTCATGGTAATAGTGGTACAACCTCTTTGGATTTTAGCAAGTGCTTTCTGGTGTGGTCTGGCCATATCTTCAAATGGGACTGAAAATCTGACCTCGGCTAACACCATCTGTCCACAAATAAAACCTTTGATAAAGAAAGGCGTTTCTCACACCACGTGTATTATTTATAGCGCCTCTGCAATGCCAGGAATGTGCCCAGAAGTGACTCCGAGTGGCCACTTTGATAAGACCTTGATGTGTGAAGATGTGTTGCCACTTACAACTCTTTGAATTCAAGTCAGGGCCATTAAAGAAGACATCATGTGCTTGTGTCTGCTATTAAGTTATAATCTGTCACACCCAGGGTCATATTTTGGGTATTTTAATGGTGTACTATGCAGCTTTTTGGTTTGGGGTCCATCACCTGCTTGTTAATGCCTGGAATGTTCCACATGACATTAAACAGCTCAACCTTAAAACTGATTAAATTACAGGTGGTTTTATAGCTCAAAATGTCTACAAAAAACTTATTTTCATTCAGCTTGGTCTGGTTTGGTCTCCATGAAGATAGAAAGGTTTAATGCCAGACTGGCCTCGTTTGCATGATGATTTTTAATTTTGAATTAATTGTTCTGAATTAAATAGTTTGGAATTTAAATATTGTCCTTCGAGTTTACATGGAAAACACGTTAAATTGCCTTTATTTTATTCTGCTCAACATCTGGAAGTCGGGAAGGGTTCTGATTCGACAGGGACACAAGCGTATTTACGTCGACCGGAAGAAAACACACACTTCAGCTGCTACTGGCTTTTTTTATAATCTCGGTTTTTCATTATGCCACGGACACAAACATGATCCAAACTTTTTTTTCACTGTTGTTTTGATGATAATTCAGCAGCAACTCGAGAATTCTGTCATCACGCTTTACATCTGTCAGCTGAGGAGGAGAAGGGAAGAGTGTCAGAGAAGGGAGGAAGAAGGGAAGAAGAGTCAACGGCTGCTCTACTTCAGCCCACTCGCAAATCCAAAAAGCAGTGGATGAAAGTCCAAAGTGAGGACTGGTGGAACTGGATCGTCCGGATCATGTCAGAAGGGCGATGCGCTGAACGACCGGAATTATTTTTAAGAAGAATAAACGTTTACATGATTGAGGAATAAATTAATTCAGCTTTAAAATCGGAATAAACCAAACACTTACTTCAGAATTAAGTTTATTTCCGAATAATCATTTTCATTAGGAAATAAGTGTTTCCATGTTTGTTTGTTTTTTAAGCAGAATTCATTTTTATTCAGAATTAAATAATTTTTATTTGCAATTATAGCTCTCATGTAAAGGTGGCAATTGTGAAACATTCCAGACAAAGCAATAACATCTCCATGGAGAAAAGCATTTGATGGACCCTCCACCTGAAAAGTTACACAATGCACCTTTTTAAATTGCAATATTCATCTAAAACAGCTGAATAAAAGAAGCAAGTCCGCTCATTTCTTGGTTGGAAAATTGCGGAGCCCAATGAGATATTAGGAGTCAATTCCCATCTGCCTCTTTACGCTACGTTGTCTTAAACGCCACCACAACGAGGCATCGCATGCTGTGAGATCTTCCTATGGATGGCTGTAGATCAAGCGAGCAGCAGCAGATTTTATTTTCATTTGTGCCGAAATGGTGCCAAATCCTATGCGTATCACCGATTGAGAAAATAAAATTGGAGTACAAAGTAAGAACAGAGCAGTGGGCGTGTACCGGTGGCGGTGAAAACATCTTGAATACAGGAGATGACTCAAACATGCATGAATCTCTCTAAATACAACTTCGAGAGGCTAAATGAAAAGAGGAAACTGTCATAACATTTCAGTAACATGTCAGTTTGATTTTGTACAGATCAGGAATCAGAATACGCTAGATGGATTGCAAGAACCCTGGAAGTTGTAGACCACGCACAGGCCAATCAGCGAAGAGCTGTGAAGGCACGACGTCAAACTCAAGCGCCTGTCTGGGTCCCTTTTGTGGTACAGCACAACAGTAAACAAAGCGGTCGAGATGGATGTAGACGAAGAAATACATTCTGTGCTGGCAATGATTCCTGAGATCGAGGATTTAAAGCCAGAACAAAGAGAATGTTTGGTGAATTTTACCAAGAGGAAAGACATTATTGCTCTTCTTCCTACGGGATTTGGGAAAGCTTAATATACCAGTTACCCCCTTTAGTGGAGCATTTCATACGTCACGACCAAATAGCAGCGGTTGGTTCAATAAAAAAAGTACCCACCTACCATCTAGCGAACGAATCCTAATGCTGCGATTTCACTTCGTGGAAACCGGCTGATGAATCAGGCTACTGTCTACATCTCCAAAGCTCAAAATGATCTATTCCAGCTTGTGATCAAATTAACAACTACCTTTTACCTTTAGTTCAGTAGAGATTGGCAATTTCGTGACTGAAATCATCCAAATGATTCTAGTGAAGGTGTGAGGAGTTTAAGAACACAGTGAAGCACTTCCTGTATCACCACATGACATCCCAAGGTTGGAATTTTTCCTGGTTGAGACAAGAATTCAGCCTAAATATGCAGGCTTTGTGTATTAAACATGTGTGAATGAAACAAAAACAACTCCAGGTCTGTTTTTTGATGAGGAAACATTATAGCATAGATCAGAAAATAGCGTAATATGAGCCCTTAAAGAATAACCACTAGGAAGGTTGTTTTTCCAATGAATTTCCAGAAAAAAAACAACATTTTGGTGAAATCGACATGGTAAATAATGTGTAAAATGATGAAATACACTGTGTTACTGAAGAGAAAGCGTTTGAATAATCGTGCATCACTACTGTGAAATGAGATCGGTTCAAAAGCAGTGACCTCAAAGACTCGCAGACTGCACGCTGGACCACAACAGTTTTCAAAATTATGAAAAAAAAACAAAAAACTGTTTATATTATAATATTTTCAAACCGCATTGTTAGGAGTCTGATAGAAAGAGTGGATGACAGTTGCTTCGTGCTACTTTGTGTTGACAAGCTTAAAATTGCGTTGTCAGCCCAGCTACCCTTCGCGGTTCATCAACATATAATTTTGAAGCAGTTATTGATGGATCTGTTTTGCACACAAATCATTTTCAGCAATCACAATCACGACTCGAATCACACTGGGGACTGCCTTCCACCGTGAACGCACAAAAGCAAAGAGACATCAGAAGTAAAAACGCTAACATGACATATTTACTCAATATTTCTCAGTGTTTGTTATGCTCGGCTTCAGATGTTGATGATGTAATGCTTATTTTCTCAGTTTGGGGTTTTGAAGGAAAAGAACTTTAGTCATAGGAAATGGCAACTCAAGATGTGAGACTCATGTGAGACTCATTGTGTGCTGATTGGATAATTGTCTTGAGAACCAAAACCCCAAATTATAACATAAACAACTTAACCATCATGTCCAATGTTTGTTGCTTCCCATGTTTTGTTCGTTAGCTATAAATAGAAGGTGATATACGAACGATGAACTGATCAGAACATGTCTGATGAAGTTCCGTAGATGTTAAAAACGCAAAGGAGCTATGTGGGAATTACCATCAGATGATTACAAGCTGTGGGCCTGCTTTGTTTTGAGGATTACTCCCAATGAGCTCAGCAAAGCTTTGTTTTTGATGTGGAAGTGAGAAAAAAAAAAGTTTGTAAAAGTCCATTTAGGGCCTGTTTATAAGAGAACACTTGCGGGTAAAAACGTCATAATATTTTAGCGGAAATGCCTTTCGTTTAGACAGTGATGGAGTTTTTGTGGCTTAAAAACACAAAAATCTGAAACCGTCCTCCAGAGTGGAAAAGCTAAATACGTTCCACCATAGCGTTTCCGTCTACACTGCCCAAGACGCAAAACTTACAGCACCACCGAGCTGCCTGGCACGCATACCCAATCAAATTCCACACACTTTTGCGTCACTGTATGCACGCAGATTTCTTCCCGAAAACGCTTGTCTAAACGCAGAATAAAAAGTGAAGGCTTGACAGCACTTTTGCGTCTTCTGTTCAGATCATCATCATATAAAGGTAGCCTTAGAGGGAAGTGTTTTTAATGGTAGTTTTGTGGCAGTTGCATCTTCAGTGTATTGCAGTGTACTTATGGAATGGCATCTGGTGTAAAACTCTGCCAAATAACTCAAGCCGGTTCACTGTGGCAACTCCCGACTGAGAATGCAGCACCCAAAAACACGCTCAACACCTAAAGATCTCACTGTGGCTAAGTAGCACTCACTCCTTACAGAAAGAAGGTTCAGCTCCCAGGTCACCTCAGATCTTTCTTTGCGGAGTTTGCATGTTCTCACTGTGTCTTGGGTGGTCTCCTTTGGGTGCTCCAGTTTCTCCTACCAACCCAAAACATGCACAGTAAATAAAATCTTCCAACTAAGATAGTCCTGACCAAGTCTAGCAACAAGATCAAGGAGATGGGTCCCAGAGGATGTTGCCTGACCAGCCATTCCCGTCTACATTCTGTTTCCAATCTAGAAGTGACTGGAACCGGACAATAGAGCTTGATAAACCTTTGTCTAAACTTGAGACAATCCAACCACATCTGAAAAAATTGTAGCACGTGTCTCTCAAATGCAAAAGAAATTCCTTCTCCAAAATTCCTGTAACTTTCAGAACAAAATATATAACTTATTTGACCTAAGATTTGTGCTTCGATTGCTGGTTCTGTAAAGATTCTCGCTTTATTATGTTTGTTTTTGATGTGAACAGTGCACGTGTCTCTGATTGGTTAATCCGCCTGTCAGTCACACTTTCTGAAATCAGGGAGACCGTATACGACCTCAGATCCTGTCGTCTTTGTTAAGTTTTGTCAAAGCGTATTGTCCTGGCTGGTCAGATAACTGAGAACAGAGACAGTAACGTGCACCTTATTCCAGGGTTATGTTAAAATCAAACTTCTTTTTGTAAATAATAACAATTGTATTTTGTTCTCTTTCAGATCCAGCGCATCGAGGAGCTGAACGAGCTGGACATGGAGCTCTATGACTACGCCAAGGACCTGTTTCAGCAGCGATACCAGTTCACCAGGCAGCAGGAGCGCAGACAGCAGCGCCTCAAGCACCACCTGCAGTCCCACCAGGGCCTGGGGCTGGGGGTGAGCCTGTGGCCCTCCTCCCCCCAGGACGAGGAGGGGGCGGAGAGCAGAGACGAGCCGGAGGAGGCTGGGGGACGCACGGAAGAGCTGGTGGGCTCCAGACTCCCCACCGAAGACTACATGAATCAGATTATCAACCGCTGGTAGCATAAGGACTACTGAAGGACTAGAGTGGAGAGGGTTGGTCAAATGCATGAGTGAATGAAGGTGGTTTTGTGTTTTTGGCAATATTTTTAACAGTTTTTTTTATAAGATGATTTTATTTCATATTATTAGCACAAGTTTTTATTTTGATATAATTTTTTCACAATTAATCCAACAAAAATTGAAATTTATAAATCTGAAGTTTCATTAGGCTTGTGGTTGGATATATTTTTAAGTCATTTTAGAATTTTGAGAATTTATCATTTTAAAAGAAAAGTCCCATTGCATTTCCTTTTTTTCCTCCAATATATTTTATACACAATTTTTATAAAAACAGTGGTGACCTTGACATTTATTTAACTTTTTTGTTTAATTTTGGTTTATTTTTTCCATGTTTTTGTTGCTGAAATTTCAAAACTCTATCAATTCAGTGTCAAAAATAAGCTTGAATGAAAACAAACACAAAACTACCTTCATGAAACTTTGCAATTGACTCTGGGGGTGAGTTAATTGTGGTTGCTATGGAAACCCGGGGCTCGGTGCGTTCAATGCCGGGCCGACGTTCGAGCGCTCCCCCTGCCCCGTTCGCTTCTGTCTGTCCCGCCGTCTGAACAGCCCCAGTTCAGTCCCGTTTGGAGCATGAGAAATTTCTAACAAAATTCCCACTTTATCCTCGCGACGGACCAGACTGTATCCTGGAAGACAATGAAAGTATATGGGACGACAAGAACATTATGAAAAGTGGGGACAGAAGACTTTAAACGACTTTCTGCTTTAAGAAATCCGCCATTTTCCCCATGAACAAGCTTGGATCACGATCATTTTAGGAGAACGCATCATTCTGTATTTTCCTTTTGTGTGTATGCTTTTTTGAAAGCAGAATTGTAATAACACTGAGACCAATATTGCTGCCTAAAGAATTCCTTTTATTCCTTTATTTTTGTCGATTTTTTATTTTTTCAAAGCTATTGGATTGGATCTTCGCATAGTCGGACCATAGCCATTTCTGAAGCCTTGAAACTTTGAAAAGATTGTGTCATTTGTCTGGGTAAGGCTTCCCTAGTTCCTGAAAATGACGCTAGGCTATGCTACGCTAAGCTATGCTAGGCTAGGCTAATTGTTTTTATCACAGGCACATCAACTTTGCTACCTTAATTAGGGATGTAACAATAACCAAAATATCATGATATCATATCATCAAAGGTCTCACAATAATATCAGGGGGCGTCACAATATATCGAATTATATGTTCCTTTGTGTAAATGCATTTTTTTATAGTAGCAATAGCTAATAAACAACGGGAACTACATATCCCATGATTCATTTCAGCGCAGGACAACATGAAATAACGTGTGTTTTATTGAATTCTTCACACCAAATTCTTGTCAGAGTATTTTAAAAGCAAAAAAGCGTCCTATCTACAATAATATCAGCCTCTCCAAAATATCTTAATAAATATCGTACCGTGACATGCATATTGTGATATCGTTACATCCCAAACCTTAATGTTTCTTTTAAAAATCAAATTTACAATCAAAATTATTAGATTAATAAGATTGAATGTCACAATATTTCACGTGTTTGATTTACTGTGAAAAGAAATATGATGATTTTATTTTTCAACGTACAATTTTTAATCCTCAATTTTTCTAAGATTTTTTTAAGTTTTAAATTAGCTTTGATTTTTTTTTTTTTTTTTTTTCACAAAATTCTTAGGGTTAACCTTTTGTGGCATTCAAAAAAACCCCAAAATCTAGTGACCATCCTTGGGCATTGTATAAAAACCTCTATTACGATACATATACACAAATATTTTCCTCTCTCTCCGTCCCATCCCACTATGCAGACCGCTGGAGGAGCCACTTTCCCTGGACCACCACGTACGTGTTGTTGACGAGCAATGCGGACCGACAAGCCAATGGGAGCGTCCGTTACTCGGGAGACCTCTCACTATGCAAGCGCGCGACCGGCCGAACCCTCTTCATCTTTCAAGTCATGTAAACGTATTAATATTTTTCCGACAGCCAATTAGAGCGCGCCGTTTCGGTCTGGGTGAGGTATCAGAAGCGAAAGGCGGAGGGCGGCGGATGAAGGGAGGAGGGGAGGAGGGGAGGAGGGAGGAGAGTGTGTGTGGGGTGGGGGGTTGTTGTCAGGCCCCCCGCTGTGGAGCCGTGGAAGCCTTACCTCAGACAAATTTGTGGAAAATGTTAGAACTGCTGGTCGCCATGGCAATGTGTGAACCCAGTGCACATTTGGGTCTTTTTTAACTTTCATGCAAATGCTTTTTTTTTTTTTTTTTCCTCTCTCTTCAGCTTTTAACTGTTGACAAAATTCAGCTGGTTTAACTGTACTAAAGAAAAGAATTGAATGTGGTCGCTGTATTTCTTCTTAGTCATGTTGTAAGCACTTGTTTGTTTGCTACCTACCTTTTTTTCTTTTTACCTTATTGACTGTTTCTGTGGACTTAGAAGGAGCACAACAGGTACACTGGTTTGTAAACCCATTTGTAGCTTAATTGGTCAAGTGCTTAAAATGAACATTTGTTTTCTTTAGTCTGTAAGTAATTCATAACACATGTTTATCTAACGCAGTTTTTTAAGTTGGTCTACTTAAAGCTACCAGCATTTATATATTTTTTTACCAGTAGATGGGAAAACTGATCTTAAATAAGTACAAATGGCTTGACGTTTATTGAATTTTGAGTAGATTTGGAGTAGATTTGACTGCTTTCCAATTGAAGTTTTCTTTTTTAGTCATTTTTAGTTGAAGAATTTGCATTTCTTTATTTTAAGTGCAACTGAACAGTTTTTCTAGTTTTAAAGCAACAGTATGTCACTTTTTCTTTGCCAAAAACTAAGGCTGAATGATTTTAAGAAAAAAATTAGATTTTTCTGGCAGATATTGCAATTTCAATTTCATCCACAATTGTTTTCAAATCAAGTTTCAGTTTCATGAACATTTGCAAACATCACAGAAACTTACATCATACCGGAGTCCTGCACTGACGATTTGATGATTTTTGGACCGTTTGTGCACATTTGTTTACGTTTTACAGAAATGAAACTTAAAAGCACATGGCTCATTTGCATAAACCATACGCCCTAAAAAAATGCAGTTCGCTCCTTGTGCGCTGATGTGGTTCAGCTTCTGTCGGACTAAAGACACGACTCAGTGGAATATGAGTGTTCTTTCTGTGACAGAGGATGTGCTGCTGATGCTGAGTCTGTTCTGTTCTTCTATTGCACTGGTGAATTACTCTGCAGCACATGGACCTCAACACAGACCCATTAATCAAAAACGACGGCAACAAGGCGACGGCGGCAGTGTGCGTTGAGTCCACACAGAAATAAACTTCACTCTTAAATTGGGCTTTAGGAGCGTTCCAAAAAAAACACGGCTTTGACGCTTCCAACCATTTTGCGCATATTTGTTGCACCGAAAAACTTCAAAAAACATGTGTCCTTATTGTGAGTGGGCTTGCATCTCCACAAACCTGACTCATTTGACCACGCTGATATACACACTAATTCTATTCTCCATGGACATGTTTCTTTGGCTATAATCTGCCACAGTATGAAACATGCTCCACAGAGATAGTTTTAAGTTTTGTGTTTTATTTAAAGTGTTGGTTGAAGTTTATCTTTCCATGGAATCATGCAAGAAACATACAACGTCCGGAAAATTACATACTCTACCTTTTAAGAGGAATATGACTCACTGATCTTAGCAAAGAGCATCACTGGACAAGACTAATATTGTCAAATAAAAAAGTATATAGCTTATTACTCAAGTCAAAACATTGTAACTTCAGCTTAACTTTATTTAGTGATGACATTTTTCCCGCTCTCAAACCAACATGTGCTTGTTATAAAAGGTTCACACGTTGCCATTACATAGACCAGAACTTTCTTTGTATTTCTTTGAGCTGGTTTTGGTTTGGAGGAGGTCAAGCAGTGCCTCTCAGAATGCATACGTTTTTGACTACTCATGAATGCCTGGTGTGTCTGTGTGTGTGTGTGTGTGTGTGCCCTGTGTGTGTGTGTAAATACTATGTACAGAATGCCTTCGGATGTGAATGCCTTTGTAAAATAGCGTGCCTGAATTATTATTTTTTTAATTTTGAATCATTTCATTCCAATACGACGACATGTGTGATGCAAAGCCAATCCTGTATGCCCTTTTGAAAAATGGTGTTTTCAAAAACCTTAATAAAACGGCTTCTACATTCTTATGCAATGTCAAAATGTGTATGTTCAGTGTTTTGTAATTTTAGTCGTTTTCAGATACATTTTCAATGACACAGCATTGTGAATTTGGGTTAGCAGAGAGAAGCAATGGTAATTTTTTTTATTTTATTATTATAACTTTTTTTTTTTTTTTTAACAACTGCACAACATTTTTTTTTTTTTTTTTTATAATTTAAACACCTTAATGTGTTCAAGTTTTTAGATGGCAACAATAGCAATATTTATCTAAGCATTCTCTGCAACATTGCTCCTGTCTGCGTATCCAAAATGTAAACACAAAAAAAAAAACAATCCAGAGTATTGTTAAAAAATATATATAATTGCAAAATACTGGACTGTTAAATTTCAATTTGGAACAATTCAATTTTCAAAATATCTCTCCTAACTATACAATATGAAACTACCATATTTGTATTCACTATTCCTTACAAGAATGTATGCGTTCTACACAAATACAATATAAAGTTATATATTTTTATTGACATATTTTAAGTTTTTGATCAGTATTTTCAAAACATGAATTTGAGAATTGACAAAATGCAGCCGAAATTTCAATAAATCTTGAATTTCATCAGACAAGAACCTAAAATGGGGTTAGGAATGTAACGCTATGGCACTGTTAGGACCTAGTATTTAAATCAATTATCTGTTTTGGCGCTGTACCTGAATTTTACGTGGGGTTTTGTTTTTTATTTTTATTAAATTTATTTTTTTTACTATTTTATTTTATTTTATTTACAATTTTTAAGGGTTTTAAAATTTTTATTTTTTGATTTTTTTTATTTATTATGATTTTAAATTTTTTGAAGCTTTTTTGTTTAACTTTTTTTTTGTTTGCAGTGGTCCAAAGTTATTCCTCAGTAATTATTCACCACAATGAGTTTATAAGGGCCTTTCACAACTTTTTCCGTCACCATAATACAACAACTAGCATGCTAACACAGACTTCCTGATTCTCCGACAATATAACGCTCTGAAATTAGAACCAGACAGTACACAGAGGAATTACTTTAACCTCAAAAGCTGTTTATACTATAATTTATGATAACTTCAAATCCCATTCTGTAACTTCTAGCAATAACAATTAAGAATATTTTCAGACATATCTGTTTTATTTTTAATTTTTTTGGCTCTTTTTCCAAGTGCACAAAATTCAGCATATGTCTTAAATGTATACAATTTAATACAATACATTTTTTAAAAAAAATATATACTCTATACATTTTTTTGAGCCTGGAATAATTTCTGGTTGGTTTTAAACTTCTGTATGAATCAATTATTGTTATTTTTTTTTTTTCCATAAATTTTGATGCTGGGTCTGAGTGGTGCCTAGTGTGTGAAACTCCAAAATCAACATTTCAAATACAACATTTCAAACTAACTGCAAATTATTCTCAAATTTAAATTCTGAAAATTAATTTAATCATTGTCAATCCAGATGTTTCTCAATGTCCATCTACAAACTCTCCTGTTGTCCGACCTCTGTTTATAAGGGAAATTCAAAATGGCCGCTTCACACTATGTACATGTCTTAACTTGTTTTGATTTGAAATAGGCAGAAAGCATTATTTTTCCCTTTATTTTTTATAAATTTTAATGGTTTTGGAATGGTGTGCGGTCTGTCTCCTCCTGTATGCAACATTCTGGGTTTGTTTTTATTATGATTGCAAAAATGAATCATCGAACCACCAATTAAAATATTTCATTTTTACAGAATAAACTGAATTTGAATTTCATTCTTTATTCTTCAAAGGGTCCCTGCTGTTAAGATCGTCTCCACTGTGCAACCAGCAGGGGTGGTGTCAGACATCTTTGGTTGGAGGATGCTTAGAATCACATATTGTGCTTGAATCTGCAGTATAGTTCAAATGTACAACACTCTTGGATCATGATGTTACTATTTCCACATTTTAAATCGCAATATTCATTTAAAACCACTTAATTAAAGTAGTAGTCCACAGTCTACTGCTTCAGAAAGATGCGATGCCCAGTGGGAGCTGACGTCGCTGTAAACATCATCACAAACAGAGTCGGTAGGAGTGTAACGATATCCAAGTCTCACGATACGATATTGTCACAGTATGAACCTCACGATATTTATGATATTTATTGCAATATCATGGGAAAACTCACAATGTGGAGGCTCACAATTAGAGATGTAACAATATCCAAATCTCTCGATACAATATTTTCACGATATACATCTCACGGTACGATATTTATTGCGATATTTTGTGGACCAAACTGTTAATATTCTACTTATTCCACTTAAAATTAATTGGCAAGACTTAATCCATAGAGCTAAGACTTAAAAGTGCTTAGAACTGTTATTTCTTCATGTAGTCTGCACTGAAATGGAGCAAAGGATCATGGTCTATGTAGTTCTGTCTTTTTTTTTAGCTATTGCTGCACCATAACTCTTAATTTAAGCAAAGAGACTTGTAATTCGATATATTGTGATGGTCCACGATACGATATCATGATATTTCGGTTATTGTTACGTCCCTAAGAGTCGGTGTTACGCATTTGTTGGGCAGATGTGTAAATGGCTCATATTGCACACGAAGAAGAACACCCTCTGCAGGCAGACGCACAGACATCTGCGCAGACACTTGTCCCAAGATCTCTGGGGAGCGCTGTCTAAATAAAATGTAAATGTTCTTCTGTGGCTTCCTTTCCGTCCTGTCTGAAGCAGAGATGTGGATTTACAGACTCGTCCGCACTAAAGGAAAGCTGTAAAAGGTTTGTCTATCTGCAACACACGGCGAGTATTTGGTTTCTCCATTTGTATCAATGCAAATGAGCCGTGATGAATTCAGAGCACTTATCGCTACATTCATGCTCAAACACGCTGACACAGCCACTTTGCCTCATATGTACCTCGAGGATGATATAATAAAGTGAAACACACTCAAAAGAAACACAGAAACCATGAAATATTAGGTGTATTAAAGCCGAGTCCTTGCAAGGCCACGTCCACATCACCCCACGTGACATATCACCACCAACAGGTCCGTGACACCGACAACTCAATGTACATCATGCTAGAGAGAAGAGTTTTTTTTTTTTTTCCATTTGTACCAAAACGCTGAATGCTGCGGTTATTACTGATTAAGAAAATTAAATTGTAGAAAGATGTTATTACATCACAGTGGGACGGGGCAGGATTGGCAATATGGTGTCTTGAAAATAAGTGATTAAAGGTTACTCAAACATGCACAAATCACTCCAAATACAGCTTCCAGAGTGTAAATGAGAAGGGGGAACAGCTATAACATGATTAAAAGCTCTGAAAAGTCAATTTTGTATAATAGGCGGCATTTAACACGTTAATGTAGAGCAATTTAACAATGGAGCGCACCGCCACCCCCTACCACGTTTTGACGTTGCTGCTTTAAATCAGTTTAAATGTAGTTTGCCCCATAGTGATTTCTAAAGTCTAATATGGAATTACTGTTTCATTGTGGTCTCATTTTGAACACTGTTGGTGCCATTTGAACATTTTTACTCAAGACTGAACCTGCTATGAAACTGAGGGAGCTGTGGGGGTACATTGGCCATCGTACGGGAGGCAAGTGTCCCCTCAAACTTCCCCCTGGCACCTCCCCTGGTGATCAGTACAGTTCATACACTTCTAAAAGACATATTTTTATTCATTTAAAGTTCATGATTTCATGTTTTCTTGTTCAAAGTCTTGCAGTGTGAGTTTTTCAGTGAGTGCACTGAGTCCAGATGGCAGGGTTGGTGAAGGCTCAGTCCTCAATCACTGACTGCAGGACAGCACACTTACAGCATTAATCGATCTAAACACAACTTTGAGTAAATTAATGATGAGGGAACACCGTTATAAACATGGTCAAAAGCTCTCAAATGGATTTCGCTAAATATACGCCCTTTAAAAGTGCATTGTGTAACTTTTCTGTCAATTGCTTTTCTCCATGGACATGTTATTGCTTTGTCTGGAATATTTCACAGTATACCACACCACACCAACTTTATTTATAAAGCACTTGAAAAACTTTATAGTTGGTCAAAGTGCTGTACACACACAGAATAGACAAGGACGGTCACAGTTCAACACAATAGACAATACAACTACTAAAAAACATAGAAAACAATAATATACTCAACAAAAAGAAATGTTCATCTCACTTGTTAAAATCTGGTGAAAAAGATGCATTTTAGGAGTGATTTAAAAACAGGTACAGACTCCGCCTCTAATCTCTAATGGCGACTAGTTCCAGAGCCGAGGGGCAGCGACAGGAAGAACACAGTCCCCACAAAGCTTACATTTAGTTTTTGGGACGGTGAGCTGGAGCTGGTCTGCTGACCTGAGAGTGCAAGACGGGGCATAAGGGTCGATCAAGTCAATGAGCTAGGAGGGTGCTAGGCCTCGCAAACACTTAAAAGTAAATAAAAGAATTTTAAGATCGACTCTAAAAGACACTGGGAGCCAGTGGAGAGACGCTAAAACAGGTGAAATGCTCTTGTGTTTCTGGGTTCCAGTTAAAAGTGGAGCCGCTGAGTTTTTGATCCATTACAAACGGCAAAGTGCATTTTGGCTGACACCAACATAAAGAGCATTACAATAATCCAATCTAGTTGTCACATTGACAGTTTCGAAGTGTTCTGCTGACAAACAGGCTTAATTTTGGCCAGTTGTCTTAGCTGGAAAAAAATAGACTTTACAACAGCATTAATTTGCTGATCACATTTTAGATCAGGGTCCATTTTGATAGCCAGGCTGGCGCCGCCTAGTGCCTCCACTCAATTTCATTTTTCTCCAGCAAGGAATTGGAATACAGTAGACCTTTGCAAAAACCTCGGAAGTGCGAGTTCGGGCACCAGCCAATCAGCAAAGAGACATACATTCAGTGTTGTCAACGATTGTCAAGATGAAGGATTTAAAGCCGGAACAAAGAGAATGTTTTGGTGAATTTTATCAAGGGGAAAGATGTTATTGCCCTTCTTCCTACAGGATTTGAGAAAAGCTTAATATACCAGTTAGCCCCGTTTGTGGCGCATTACATATGTCACGAACCAAATAGCAGCGACTGGTTAAATATCATCGAGCGAACGAATTCTAATACTGCAAAGTCAGACGGTTTTAATGAAGTGAAACCGACTGATGAATCAGGCTACCATTTTGACACCTAAGTTGGAAACATGTGGCTTCACTACATCATTTAGTGAACCCAGGTCCACAGGAGAAGAAGAATCTGATGAGGCCAAAAACCATATTAACCATATCCACAGTATGAACACAGTATGGCATTAAACCTTTCTATCTTCATGGAGATCAAACTGGACCAAGGTACAGGTAAGATCTGTGGAGAGGCGACCCTGCTTACAGTCAGAATGCCTGTATGTTTCTCTGTATTTTTAAGCTATAAAACCACCTGTAATTGAATAAATGTAAGGTAGACCTGTTTGTCATACTGTGGAACATTCCAGGCAGAGCAATGACATATCCACAGAAACAAGCAGGTGACGGACCTCAAACTAAAAAGTGAAATAGTGCACCTTTCAGAATTTGAAATGTCATTACAAATTTGGTTGGTTTTTAATTATAACCTTCAATAGTTCCAAAAAAGCTGCAGGATTAAGTCATTAAATCCACACAAAAAGTCAATAACGAAAAGCAACACAGACTGACACTGGTTTTTAAAAGTGTTAAAAAGCAGAAACATCATGCGACTGGTTCACTGAAATTTAACACAAAAAGGGAGCAGCCAAATTAGTCTTTTTTAGTATTTAGTCACATTGGTTTGCAAATTGAAACATTAGGTAATATAATAATACAAATGTAAACAGCGCAATCATAATTAAAGGTGAGTAACTTTTGTGGTAGGGGGTCCATCACCTGCTTGTCTCAGTAGAAATCTTATTGCATTGCTTTGAATTAATAATATCTCCATGGAGACAACTAGGTGACAACATCAAGCCAAGTTACAGATCAGGGGCCTCATTTATAAAAACTGCGCAGGAGTTGTCGTAAGTTAGTGCGTACGCCTAGTAGCTACGACAAGGCGTGCGCCACACAAACTCCATATTTAGAAAACCCACAGCACGCACCAAACCACGCAATCTTTGCTTTATAAATCCCACCTGCAACTACAATTTGCGCACGTAAACCTACGTCACGTCACGCCCTCTCCACACCTCCACCTCACCATAAAAGGAGCATGTAAAGTGACTGGTGAATGAGATTTCCCTAAACATGAGCCGATAATCAGTGGGTTTGACCGAGACACGCGGGACAGAGGGAGGAGGACGCTCCACGCAGCACCACGTGATCACGACAAAGACTTTATTAAAGACTTTATTAAACCTTGTTTAATAAATAAATACAAAACTAAAAGTGACAACAATGACTCATCTGTTCATTTAATAATTTTTTTATAATATTTAGGCAGCACATCTTTGCAGTAAAGCCCATGTGTTTTTTCGCTGTTTTAAGAGTTTTATCGCTATATTTTTAAGTCTGTCTATGATGTGTGTGTGGACTGGCCCTGTATTTATGCATATACACGTAGATACGTGCACGCGCAAATTATGAGCACATGTGAGAGATTCAGATGCCCTCCCCTGGAGAGGGAAAGGAGCGAGGGAGGGACACGAGGATACGAGGACACAGATTTAGCATGAAACACATCAGATACAGATGTTATTCTGCCAATTAAAGTCCACACGAAACATCCAAACTGCTGAACCTGTGAGTGTGGGTCTGGGTCTGACCTCTGTGAGTGTGGGTCTGGGTCGGGGGCATTATTCTGCTCTTCATACAGTCAGAGAGCAGCTCTTATGTACAAGATTTCCCCATTACACAAAAATGTAGGGAAGATTTTGGTTGGGGTCAGGTTCGGGCAGTAGGCTTCGTGTTGTCTGCAGACTCAGGTCACTCTGGCGCTCGGTGCGTAAAGACTAAAGTAAAAGTGTTAAAGTTGCGTTCATTAAATCAAAGCCTGGCTCCTGCTGCGTCCAAGGGAAGAGTTTTCTCTCAGGTTGGGTCATTATTTCATCCTCTGTGTTGGTCACAGTCTGTGTTCTATAGAAGTCTATGGTCGCGGTGTGGACTGTGGGACTCTGCGCTGCACCGAGTCCGGGAACGTGGCCGCGCTCGTGCACGAGTGTCAAATGTATAATATTGTGGAGAATAATGAGTGGAATAAACAGCCCTTCTCCGTATTTTGGCGAACCAAACACTTAGATGCGCAAATCAGAAGGTAATTCTTCTATATACGTGGATTTCCTGATCAAACACTTCCTCAAACTCTTCACTTCTGCTTCTCTCCACGAGTGTCGCTTTTTCCCAGTGTCTCCAGACTTTGCGTAGAACTTACAGGAGGTCCCGAGTTGGCGTAGAGTTAAGCAAAGAGCCACGCCTTAGGTGAGTTTTATAAATACCGCGGTTGGCGTAATAAGCGCGCATGCACGGATTTTTGCGTAAGCAAGCTTTATAAATGAGGCCCCAGATCCGTGGAATAGGAACCCCATTTACTGTAAGAATGCATGTTTTTCAAGGTATTTTTGAGCATTAAAACACTTGTTATGAAATAAATTGTAGAAAGAAACAGTTAATGCAATACCGTGGAACATTCCTGAAAAGTAAACAGTAACATCTCCATGGCGCATGACCCCCCCACTAGTAAAGTTACACAGTGCACCTTTAATATACCCTGTAGATAATCCTTTCCTCACCAAGTACCACCTTTATGTGCCTGGGATCCAGAATACACACTTCTGCAATACTTTACGAAGATGTGAGTCTCGTCACCGTTGAAGCTCCCAGAGTTCAAATGGGAGTGTGTGATTGACAGGTAGATTAGCCAATCAGAGACATGCATGGTCTGTCCGTATCAAAACAAATATGACTGCTTATTAAGAAAAAGTAAAAGATAAAAATAACACAGGCTGCATCTCATTTCTCTTTCCTCGCTTCCTTCTCCTTGATTCCTCTCGTCGAGTTTCCAGTTCAATTCAAATTAATAATATAAACTTGTAGAATGAATATGATAACAAAAAATAATACAGTAATTTTTGTGACACTTTAGTTTAGAGACCACATACTAATAGCTAACTAATAATAAAATGAATATTAAGTGCTTAATTACATCTTTGTTAGAATTGATAGAAGTACTTTCAATGCATTTTTGACTAAGGCTGTGTTTTGCTAGCCAGGCTGGTCGAATCAGAATACATTAGACGATTTGCAAGAACCCCAGAAGTTGTAGACTGTGCACCGGCCAGTCAGCGAAGAGTTTTGAAGCCATGACGTCAAACCCAAGCGCCTGTCTGGGTGCCTTTTGTGGAACAGCACAACAGTAAACAAAGCAGCCGAGATGGATGTAGACGAAGCCAATGATTCCCGAGATCGAGCCGGAACAAATTTTACCAAGTTGAAAGACATTATTGTCCTTCTTCCTACAGGATTTGGGAAAAGCTTAATATACCAGTTAGCCCCGTTAGCGGCGCATTACAAACGTCACACCAAAGAGCAGCGATTGGTTAAATAATAAAAGTACCCACCTACCATCGAGCGAACAAATTCTAATGCTGCGAGGTCAGACAGTTTCCACAAAGTGAAACTGGACGATGAACCAGGCCACTGTTTTGCAACAATTTTCTTCACATTAAGTAGTGGAGATTAAAAAGATGTTTCTCTACATACACTGAAATCCTAATAAGCATTAATACTGTTTGATAAATACCAACTAATAGTTAAAAAGTAACATCTAATTAACATACCAGTTACCATTTAGTTAGCAATTGGTGTCCTTAAACTGAAGTGTTACCGTAATTTTTAAATGAATAATATTAAATGTGATAAATGAATTGGATGATAAAAAAAAGAAGGGAAGACACTTGAATTACTTATGATTTAAAAAAAGAAGCGGGCTAAGAAATTATAGGTAAAATCAATTATTCTGAGGAAGAAAACTACATTGTATATGGATATATGGTAGCACCAAGAAAACGCATATGGATAAAGTTATTTTGTAATTGTGATTTACACTTGGTCACCTTAAGAAAATAAAAAATAAAATGGAGCAAGAGAGAGAGAGACCACAGTTTGAGAACCCCTACTGTATTTCCATATATTTCCACACTGTAGCTGTAATACCTTCCTTGTCTTCACCTATAGAGGACATGCCCCTCACCGGCCCCCACTGTCCATCGCCGTGACCCCATAAACCAGCCGCGCTCGCCCCAATGACACCCACAACCTTGTCAGCGCTGATATACACACTAATTCTATTCTCTATCCTCCAGGGAGCCGGATAACGCACACTAATGCCCCCCCCACAGACCCACAGACCCCTCTCTTGGGCTGGGGAGGACGGGCAGGGCAGTGGGGGGTCCCGTCCTTGGATGGAGAGGAGAGGGTTGACGAAATCTGTGCTCACGTCGGATTCTAAAGACTAGAATAATATTGCGTTGTGGTTAAATATGGGTCTTTCATGTACCTGTCTTCAGTGTAACAGATTACATGTACTGGAGTTACGTAATCAGAGTACAAATTATGAGTAACTGTATTCAGTTACAGTTTCAGTGAGTGGTAATTGGATTCCAGTTACTTTGTTGAATTAAATGGATTACATTTACGGTATTTTCCTGTTTTCACATTTTGGGCTATATCCTAAACCAGGTCTAAAACCAGGACTAAAACCAGGACTAAAACAGGACTAAAACAGGACTAAACCAGGACTAAACCAGGACTAAAACCAGGACTAAACCAGAATTAAAACCAGAACTAAAACCAGGACTAAAACCAGGACTAAACCAGGGCTAAACCAGAACTAAAACCAGAACTAAAACCAGAACTAAAGCCAGGACTAAACCAGAACTAAAGCCAGGACTAAACCAGGTCTAAACCAGGTCTAAACCAGGTCTAAACCAGGACTAAACCAGGTCTAAAACCAGGACTAAACCAGGACTAAACCCAGGACTAAACCAGGACTAAACTACACAGTATGACACTAAGAGTAGGGTGGACATAATTTAAAGCAGCAGTGATCTCATATAGAAATAATTTCTCTATCAATAATATTTTTAGTATGGTCAAGTAAAGACTGAACAAACAAGAATTTTCAGGATGTGGTTGTTACATTCATGTAGTTTAAAAAGCTCGACAATATCAAGTAATCCAAAGTATTCAGATTACGTTACTCACTTTAAGTAATTTAATGGATTATGTTACAAACTACATTTTGGTTTATGTAATCTGTAATCTGTAGGGGAATACATTTTAAAAGTAACCTTCCCAACACTGCCTGTGTTTGCCTTTTGGTCTTAAAAGGCCCATATTACACTATTTACTGATCTATGTTCTAATATTTCCTCATCACAAACAGATCTGGAATTGTGTTTTGTTTCATTCACACGTTTAACACACAAATCTTGCATATTTAGGCTGATTTATTCTCTCAAAAGAAATCGCTCTGCTCCTCTTTGTGATGTTATGTGGTAATACAGGAAGTCCACTGTGTTTTTAGACTCCATAACAATTACAGATCATTTTTGTTGTGGAATTTTGAATCCCCTGCAAAGGCTTAGCAAGGACACCTCCAGTTCATTGTTGACATTTCTCTGTGGTTTGCCCCAGCCTCATCCAACTATTACAGAATTTGTCCTTCTTTAACATTAACAGCCAACAGAAGCGATGCGCTGTGCTCTTCTCTTTTTATCTTATCGGCCAGCTTGTGTCCGTGCTGTCCTTCTTCGCTCCTATTTAAACCTCCTTGTGTGGAAGCAGAGTCAGGCTTGAATAGTGAATACAAACGTGCAGTGTTGAGTATTAAAGTTCACCGGGTCCTGGACAGATGGTAAATAAACCATCAGTCCGGGACTCCAGAGTCTCTGTCTCTCTGCACAACTCTAGGATTCCTGCCAGGTCAATCAGGCTGACCAGGCTGACCACGCCTACAGGAAGTAACAACAGCTGATATACGACACATCACGACCAACACCAGTGACAGATGGCTTGCAGCGAGCAACCGAAAACATGTCAACAAGGTAAATACACTTTACTGTACTGTCTTTAAAAAGAACCCAAGAAGATAAACTCAAGGACTCATTTGGACAACACTTATTTTTCCTATCAATTTTCATCTGGAATTGCCAATCTCTACTGAACTAAAGGTCAAAGGAGCTGATAAACTGAAAACTAGAGCTTCATGACATCCCCAGGTGGAACAGAGCATTTTGAGCTTCGAAGATGTAGACAGACTAATAATAAAGGATTGCTGTGAATGAAACAAAACAACTCCAGGTCTGTTTTTGATAAGATAACATTAACATTATAGCATGGCTTAAAGCTCACAAGAGTCCAAGAGTTGTGTAATATAGGATCTTTAAGGTTACTCACTTGGCTGATACCAGATTAATATGTGAGCCTCTCTGAATTGAGTTATACAGAAAGGCGGAAGGTCATCATGACAACTACAGCAGAACAAGCTTTTCTAACTTTTATTAAATCCAGTTGAGAGAACAACTCAATAATTCATCTTGATGGCTAGGTTAGAAGGTTGCTGGTTCAAACCATAGGCTGTATATCTGAGTGGACATAGCTAACGCTCTAGGCGCGTCGTGCCAAGTAGGACGTCCTTTTGACTCTGGCTCCAATGGACTTACATTAGGATCTTGTCGCCCCTCTCTCTGTAACTACCGCTGTGAGCCTTAAAATAGTCTTAAAATGTTCATATTAACCCGCTCTACATGATCCTGAATTTTTTTTCTTCTTCACTATTTTGTCCATCAAAATGTCCTATTCATAACAGAGCCTGGCTCCAGATTCACTCCTGTAACCGTGAACATCGCAATTCTCATTTGAGCGGCGCCGAACGCTATGGGTGACATCACACTCTTAGTTCACTTCTTTTATACAGTCTATGATTCAAACCCCACATCTTAGCTTCAATCTGCACCTTCTGACATTGTGTCCTACAGCATGACACTTCACTGTATAATTTTCTAGGTAAGTGCAGGTGAACAGTTCAGCGTTTAAAGGTCCTATATTACACAGACTTGACTCTTGTGAGCTTTAGGCCATGTTACCTCCTCAAAAACAGACCTGGAGTTGTGTTTTATTTCATTCACACATGCTTGAGTATATCTTTATTATTAGTCTGTCTACATCTCCAAAGCTCAAAATGCTCTGTACCACCTTGTGATGTCATGACAGCTTCCTTTTACCTTTAGTTCAGTAGAGATTGTCAATTCCAACTGTGAATTCATCCAGATGATTCTAGTGAAGGTGTAAGGAGCTCTAAGTGTTTTCCGTTTGAGAGAAGAACTCAGCCTCAATCTGCAGGGTTTGTGTGTTAAACTTGCGTGAAAGAAATGAAACAAAACACAACTCCAGGTCTGTTTGTGATGAGGAAACAACATTATAATATAGATCAGAAAATAGCAGAATATGATAGCGGAATATAAACTACACTACAGAGGCCAAAACAAATGAGAAAGCGTGTATTCTAAACTGTATTTTATCACCACAATGCCCAAACACTCCCCGCAATTTTCAAGCGACAAAAAATTAAAAAAAAAACTCCACATCCCAGGCCAGAATCCACGCTTAACTATCTGGACCCGTGGTTGCAGTCCTTTATGTACAGGTCACAATGGATTCTCCTCTTTCATCCAAACAAAAACACGATTTAATAGTGCTTATTTTCAGCGCGGAATTCAGCAGATAAGTTCAAACTGAGCCAACAAAAGCGTTTCTGGAGGGATGCCCTTATTGGCTGGGCCCACAGGAGTCAGGCTTTTGTGTGGGGTTGAGCTGCTGCCAAGAGAGACATTAGACCTTAATCACCACATGCACAAAAGAGACATCTCCACAGAAATGCTTTTTTTTCTAAACTGTTTTGTTGGGGGAAATAAACCGAGGTAGGCAAATCAAAATGAAATAACGTTATCACGACTGTAGGGAGCGAAAAAATTTGGTAAAATGGGTTCAGTTTTCGCCCGTGAACCATAAGATCAACAGTTCAAAGCTTATTGTTTTGTATTGTGCACTTCATCCATACTTTTGTCCACCTACCAATCCCGCTCTTGACGTAAACATCATTGAGTAGCGAGCAGGTTGGCGGTGCGATTCCAGCTCCCACACATGAATGCTGTTGTTGTGTCCTTGGGCAAGATACTTAACACACCTTAATCACTTGATGTAAAGCTTTGAGTGCCTTGAAGGTGGAAAAGCGCTATAAAAAATTTGACTATACCTGTGACGTAAGAATCTGGGGAAAATTGAAACAAAGTGATGTCTGAGCCCAAAGAGAAGATGTCCTTAGATTTGCAGAAGATCAATGAAGCAAGTGTGAATGAGGCAAAAATACAACTACAGTTATGACATTAAAACATTGGTTAAAAGTGCAAAGAGGTCAGTTTTGCACAATAGTAGTACTGTACTGTTGCACCCAACGTGACTCCGTGTCCTAATTGAGATTCACAGCCAGCTAAACTCTCTTATGCATTATTTCCTCCAAGGAACAGGCAGGTGTTGTCTTTGAACAGGATTTAATGCAAAAAAGTGTGAAACTGCAACAAAAATACAAAAAAGTATTCAGAAGGCAGTAAAATCAATGGTTTACATTAAAGTTACTATATAGAAAATTAAACAGTTTAATTAGCTGAGATGTAATACACATAAATAGGCTCCATAACCTCTATTGGAACATCTCAAATAACGTCTAAAAATCAATCAATCAATCAAACTTTATTTGTATAGCACTTTTCATACATTTGAAATGTAGCACAAAGTGCTTCACATGCAACAGAATTTTTTTTTTTTACAATATTAAAAAATAACAGGCCCCCCCCCCCATTATTTCATGCATATATACAACAATAAAACATAAACATAAAGCTCCTAAAGGTTATAGTAAATATATAAATAGAGAGCTAAAAACAGATGGAGACTAAATAAAATATTAATGGGCGCTGACCTCCAGGGATGCGTGCATTTATCAGACCCAAAACCCATGCGGGGTTGCCTCTCGGGGCTCCCCGCTTTGGTGACTCTAGATAACCTCGAGCCGATCACTGGCCCTCGTGGCGGCGAAGTGTCATTCGAATGTCTGCCCTATCAACTTTTGATGGTACTTTCTATGCCTACCATGGTGACCACGGGTAACGGGGAATCAGGGTTCGATTACGGAGAGGGAGCCTGAGAAACGGCTACCACATCCAAGGAAGGCAGCAAGCACGCAAATTACCCACTCCCGACTCGGGGAGGTAGTGACGAAATAAAAATGCCACCAACTTTAACAAAGTGCTCCAAATATACTTGTCAACATTCATTTTTAACATAAAAACTTACTCATACTGCCACTCAAAGGGCTGGAAATGAGAGGATGGTTTCAGATCGAAACCATCCTGATATATTTTATCACAATCACGACTAGTGCCCTCTAGCAGGCTGGATAAACACAATATAAAACGGTTTCAAAACAAGTACATTTAAAAGCAAGACTAACATTTTTACATTTTACATTTTACATTACTTTTTTTTTTCATTAAGGAAGTATAATGAAGCCAAAAGTGACATAAGCTTAATTATTGTTAGAGGAGTGGCACATTTTGAAACGATAAATTAGCGGCATGGCTATTGTCAACTTTAGGCAAGCTGACCAATGATTCTGAGGCAATTTAGGTTCTGCCATGTTAAAATAAAAGGAATGTGTTCAAAGTTCACATCTGAAACACAACTAAAAGAATTGACAAAAAGTCTGAAATTTGAACTTGGAAGACGTATTCAGTTTTGTTACTTAAGTAAAACTACAGATACAGGAGCAAAAAATACTGAAGCAAATGTAAAAGTATCACATGAAAAAAATCTACACAAGTGAAGTATCTGTTTAAAAATGTACTTAAAGAGTAAAAATTTAAATTTTGAGAGCTAATAGAGCTTTAAAAGTAGTGATTTTGATACAGATTTGTGCTGTTTTTGTTATTTCTATCTTTTTTTATTTGTATATTTGTATTTGCTCAAACTACAAACGTGTTAAAAACAAACCCTCAGACTATTCAGCAGGTCTCAAATAATAATAACAAACACTTTTACGTTTCATTCCTGTTCAAAAAGAAAGTAGAAAAGTACAGATGCCTAGAGAAGTAAAAGTAAAAAGTATCCATTTTAAAATCGACTTAAGTAAAGTACAGATACCTAAATTGTTTTGTACTTTACTACTATTACTTCATTACCTTCTACCACTGGAAATAACACATGACATTTTGTTGTTTGTGGAGGAAATACGCAATGGAAAAACGCTCAGAGTCTGTTTCTAAGCTATCACGAACCCAGATATTCACAAGGGAACTGTGCAGACTTCGAAAAGACTTGACCCCGATGAACTAACTTAACCAGGCCAAGGTAACTACCACTTCCCCTTCTTCTGCAGCGGTATTTAAGCCTGTTCCCGAACCGCCCCATTGCACCCTGGGTAATGTAGTCAATTAGCTTCACACCGGACCCGCACTGACCCCCATTATACACCCGGGGACACATTTAATTAGAGGCAACTCACGTGAAACGCCAAAAATGTATTAATATTAATGCAAGTTTAATTGAGGTCGATGTGGTCCCCCGCCGCGCCATTTCGACCTCCAAAATGGCTGACACGGCGACAGGACGGGGAGAGGGACCACGCCTGGGTTAATATCTCAAATATGACCCAAGAGGAGATGACAACACGGTCCCATAATTCATCTGTGCACGTCAGACGGTGGCAGATGAAGAGTGCGGGGTGGGTGCGGGCGGGCGTGCGGGGGGAGGCCATATTGGTTTAAGTACGGAAATAGTGACAAGCTATCAAGTGCGTTACACATGGGAGGGGGTCTGTATGTATTTGGAAGGTCAAAGTCAACAGGATAATTAATGTGGCTGTTTGGATGTTATGTTAAATCAACGGTCTATCACGCCGCAGAGAGTCAGCTGTCCGTGTTCGTTTGGCCAGTCGAGTGTGGAAATGGAAAAGTAAAAATAGTAAATTGTCATTGGTTTAAATAGGACAATGTGTTTGCTCCTCTTTAATTTTGTCTGAAACAGTCAATCAGTCAAGGTCAGTCAATAATTGTTATCAAAAGGGAAATCTTAAAGGTGCTCTGCTGCTTGCTTGTCGCCATGGAAATGTTGGCTGATTGACCTAGATTGTTCCATAGTGCAGCATTAAAGGGCTCACATTCCCAGTTGAAAGATTTAAACCCTGGAATTGCCAATCTCTAATGAACAAAAGGTAAAAGGTGCTGTTAACGTGAAAACTACTATAGCATGTCCAAGCATGTCCACCTGGTGGCTCCGCTCAATTTCATTTCTCTCCAGCGACTAGGTCAGGAATTGGAATACACTAAACCAGGGATGGGCAAACTTTTTGACTCGTGAGCCACAAAAGCTTCTAAAATTTGACGGAAGGGCTGGACCAGGAGCAGATGGATGGAGTTTTTTGGTAATCCACCTCATAAAAGAAAAAAATTACATGGAATATGATAGAAAACATATCCCATGTTATTGAAATATCTGAAATATCCCATAATAAAACATAGCATTACAACAAAATATCTGTCTTTCAAATCCCATGGTATTTATTATTTATTGAAATAACTTTTAAAACATCAGAAATTATAATTATTATTCAAGTTAGGCAGGCCGGATTAAAAAGATTAAAGGACCGCATATGACCCCCGGGCCGTAGTTTACCCACCGCTGCACTAGACGGTTCGCAAAATCCTTGGAAGTGCGAGTTCGGGCAGCAGCCAATCAGCAAAGAGTTATATATTCTGTGTTGGCAACAATTCCCGAGATCGAGGATTTAAAGCCAAAACAAAGAGAATATCTGGTGAATTTTATCAAGAGAAAAGACGTTATTGCCCTTCTTCCTATGGGATTTAGGAAAAGCTTAATATACCCATTAGCCCCGTTAGCGGCGCATTACATACGTCACGACCAAACAGCAGCGATTGGTTAAATGATAAAAAGTACCCGCCTACTGTCGAGCGAATGAATCCTAATGCTGCAAGGTCAGACGGTTTCTACGAAGTGACACCATCTGATGAATAGTAGTGAACCAGTACAATGCAGCAATATGGATTAGAAATGGACAGGAGCTATAATAGTAGTAGTAGTAGTAGTGGTAGTAGTAGTAGCAGTAGTAGCAGTAGTAGTAGCAGTAGTAGTAATAGCAATATGAGTAGCAATAGCAGTAGTAGTTAGTTCAGGCTAGTTCAGAAGACCATGGTTCAACTTGGAGGAAAATGGGGTATTTAATGAAACAACCACACAGAGCTTGTAGTGCTTAGTTGTGGTGTTATTTACAGACATTATTTACAATATTCACAGTTGTGCACTTTCAGATTATTGAATCAATGGGGAGAGAGTTTCTAAGATTTCCAGTTATGGCAAGGTGTGTAATGCCCAGCACTTCATGACATCACAAGGTTGAACAGAGCATTTTGAGCTTTGGAGATGCAGAAAGGTTACTTAGACATGTATGAATGAAACAAAACACAACTCCAGACATGTTTTTGTCCTCACAATAGTCAATTTTGGTAAATGGTCACATTTTTATACACTGTATAAAAATGTACACGTGTTTATACGTGTTTTCCACTTTCAAGCTCATCCACTCACCACTCACCCATACATTCACACACCAGTGTATGCTCACACTGGGGGTAAGATAGGTAGGGTAAGTGTCTTGCCCAAAGACACAATGACAGCATTCATCTGTGGGAGCTGGAATCGCACCGCCAACATGTGAGTCAGTGGATTTGATTTTTATGTCAAGAGCAGGACTTGTTGGATGAGAGAACAAATGCTCTACTAACTGAGCTGAACTGTCGCCCCTAGTAATTAAAAAAAAAATTGTAATTAATTTTATATATACAATAATATAAATAATATATAAATTATATAATATATAGGACCTTTAAACACAATTTTTTCTAAGGTTTATTATTTACAAGTGTTTTTATTGCTCATAACTGACTATAATTTTAAAGTATTAGACAAGATAAACAGGCCTAAAAATTCCATTCTGAAGAACATCATCGGCACAACAAAAACGTCTCCATGGTGAAAAGATTATACACAGAGGGTAAAATCCTCCAGCTAAGGGAGTCCAGGCCAAGAGCTCAAGATTTGGAGATGGGTCCCACTGCTCCAGAAAGCTTCAGAAAGTGCCACACTGATTCACTTAATGTAAATAAAATTAAGGAGCTGATGATTGATTTCTGGAGGTCGCGGCCTAAATACGTTCCTCTCAACATCAGCGGCTGCCCAGTGGAATGAGTGGAGAACATCATAGTCCTGGGAGTGCTGATTTCACAGGACCTGACCTGGAGCAAGAACACCTTAGGGATCAGGCCCAGCAGAGACTGCATTTCCTGAGGAAACTGAAAGAAGCCTCTCTCCCAACCAACATCTTCAGGACCTTCTACAGAGATATGGTGGTGGAGTGTTCTGGCATACTGCATCGCAACATGGTACTCCAGCGGCAGCATGTCAGACAAAAAAACCCTGCAGAGGATAGTTTGGGGAGCTGAGGGGGTAATCGGAGTTTCCCTCCCCTCTGTCCAAGAACTTTTCTGGAGCCACTGCAGGAGCAGGGCACTGAACACTGTCAATCTCACGCTCTACACAAATACTTTGAACTGCTGCCATCAGGCAAATGATTACGGAGCATCAGAGGCACAACCACCAGACTGATGAACATCTTCCTCCCACAAGCCATTAGTATGCATATATGTCATATATACTACTGCAACTTATGCACATCATATACATTATATGTATATTATTGTTTTTAGGTTAGTTTTATTATAAAAAAAAAAAAAAATCAGTAATCAGTCACATTAACGTATTTGACATAGTAATATCACAAATGATTACTCTGTTCTTTAGACACTTCCTTTAAAATCTAATAACCCTCTTACATTATCCATGTTTTTATAAATTACAGTATAATTTTGTTCAGGCGAAACTTTTGGGCGTCTAAAGTGTCCGTGAGGACCCGCCCCCTGCACTCCGCGGATCGTCAAAGCAGGAAGCACCGGAGCCGGCTTCGGTGAGATATATCATCTATTTTCTCCGATCTGACTCAACAAATACGCGTTTTCTAATGTATCCGGTCGTGTCACGTGTATCCGCTTCACATAGCAGAAAATCAAGCCTGCAAATGTGATAAATCTGATGTTTTCCCTCAGGACCATTGAAACTAGCTAGCCGTGTTAGCCTAGCTCCTGTTCTAGCATCAATGTGAAAGTGCACTGAAATGAACTCAGATTAGTCTGTTTACTGTTTAGAGACATTTTATACGAATGGGGCAATAACAGGGCATATGCAAAGCCCGAAAGCTGCTCATAAATATCAAGAAATGTTGTTTAAATGGTTGTCCAGTGCGCTGATGACAGGTAGCAGGACTGGCATAGCAGTTGTGCGGTGAGTCCAAACTTTGCGCTGATTGGACAGAGAAGACACGCTGAAACTTTCTATTGGATGATCCAGTTGGAGTCTTGGTGTCAAATTCTTAGTCTTCTTGTTAAACTATTGGAAACAGTCAATAGTTCTTAGTCTTCACGTTGAACTGTAGACAAATAAACGCAATTTCATCCACACATTGTCAATGATCAGTTCTCTGTCAGGAAAAGCATGTTTCAGATTTTGGAGAGCTTTGACATTATTTGTGTGTTAAATGTTAGGTGACCAGACGTTCTTATTTCCGTGGGACAGTCCCAGTTTTGAGCCCTGTGTCCCCTGTCCCAGCAGATTTATCCAAAACCATTGATTTGTCTCAGTTTTATACAAGAAATGTCCCAGGTGTCCCTATTTTTGACCAATTTGACACCTGACAACAGTAAAGAGAGGCATACATTGACATTTGTTGAGGTAAAATGTTGAAAAGCTGCTTAAAAATGACCAAAACACAAAAAATGTGACTATACTGACTCATGTTTGTCATGAATGAGCCAAGTGCAGAGCAATTCTCCTTAATTACTCGTTTCAAAGTTTAATTATTACCAAAACCACCACAAAACCAAGAGTATCCCAGTTTTTATTTGAAATTCTGGTCACTTTATTTAAATGACATTGATTAAAAATATGGATTGTTTATGCTCAGGAAATCAATATTGACCATAAATTGTCATTGAGGAAATAAAAACTTTAAAAATACTAGTAATTTTTTGTGTCAAGGGTATTTTCTGCAGTGTTAAACTTTCCTTATGGCAGTGTTCTGTAGTGTTTGATTGGTCCATGTCTCTACCTTCCAGCCTTTACCATGAGGATGTGGCTCACTTGTGTCCTGCTTCTGTCCCTGCTCTGTGAGACATCTGGGAGTGTGGACTCTAAAGGGGTCACCACCACACTGACCACCAAATGGACAGAGACACCGCTCCTACTGGAAGCCAGGTATATATGTCTGCTGTAATCTAACGTGCCTTCAGGGTTGCTGAAGTAATACTATTAAAAATAAAATGTTACAGTTGATGTGAAAAGTAGCTTTTAAGACATTTCTTACACATTATTACAATATTAACTTAATGCTTTTGTCATTGACTGGAGAACTTTGTTTTTACACGACAAAAAGCAAAATTTAGATAAGGTAAAATGATTTAAATTAAAAACGTTTGACTTTATTTGATCTGATTCAGCTTCAACAAGTAAAATAAATAAAACTGTCTACCAACGGAATAAGTATGTTTTTCTCCATTCAAGCACCATTAGATCTAGTTTATTATTTTAAGTGCAAAGAGTTGTTGTTTTTCTTATCTTAAGTGTAGTAAGATGTACTTTCATATTTTAACACATTTGAACTACTGTCCTTGTTCCATTGGTAGATAATTTTACTTGCCAAGTGAAATTTACTCTTAAGTAATTAAGTAATCTTATCTTTGCTAGATTTTAGTTTTTGCAGTGTATCCTGCAGTTATGTATTTAATATATTAATGTTTGCCTGTGGCAGCCACACCTCTGTTGGTTGAGATTACTTTCAGATAAGGCTTATTTTTTATTGAGGGAGGACATTTAAGTGGAGCAGATGTCTGTCAGTCCTCTCCAGTGCAGCTTGTTACCACAGAGTGAATGAGTGATAGATCACCACTGACTATAATACTAATGTGCATTATGGATTTAAATTATTAAAATGAGATTGATATCCATGTGTATATCACATTAATTAGACCTGTCACTATACCATTTTGAAGTACGATGCTGAAGTATGCTAAAGAAAATAAAGATAAACAATGATACTGAGTGCCATTATGCCACTGAAACAATCACTGTAAAGCAGGAACCGCCCCCTAAATCCTAATCTGTAGAGTATTATTAATTTGAGATGCACAATATGATACTTGTATTGGATATCGGCACCGAAACTGAAAATAATGAGCTTCAGAGTTTTGGTTTATTCCATATCCTGATTGAATAAGACTATTTACTGGTTGTAATGATTTCAAAAAGTCTCACAGCACTCACTTTGTACTTTTATTTACACAAAGTTGGGCTGTAGTTACTTGAGGGATAACTAACAAATACATAACACATTTGGGTCAGTTTTGTCGTATTTTATTTTTGTTTTAAACGAAATAAATACTGTCTTCAGTCTCTGCACGTCAGTAGATATCAGTTATTGACAGATGCTTAAAGCTATAGTATGGGAATTGGCATTGGAACTGAAAAAACTGGATCATGCGTCCATATTATTAATGAGCATGAGCTGCAATAAATAAATAAGACACTTCATGAGTTACAGAGGTAATTTATTTAACTCTATACAGGTCAAACCTTGTCCTAGAACAGAAAAATAACAAAATGTTCCCCACTAGTACAAAGAAAAAGACGTCACCATAAATACTGACACCCCAAAAATGATTGTTCCTGATAAGTTCATATAGTAATTGTTGTCACAGCCCTAACATAAACTTAAAAGGCAAAGTCATTATATTCTGTTTGGTTAAAGCTGAAATAAATAATGCATTAAAACCCTGAAAGCTGAAAACAATGATACATTTTACAAGATGTGTGCTTTTCTACCCTTCTCACCTCTCCCTTCTTTGTCCTCAGTGAGTTCCTGGCAGAGGAGAGCCAGGAGAAGTTCTGGGACTTTGTGGAGGCTAATGAGAACATCGAGGGCGTGCATGACGGTAGGTCCCAGCTAAAGTAAAAAAAAAAAAAAAGCGCTTTTCATTGTGCTGAATTTGAGATGTGTGTGCTCCCTCCTGGCAGCGCCTGCAGTGTCAGGGTTTTGTCCAGAGTCTCGTGTAAGCACTAACAGCTAACGAGACCAGACCCAAAGCGCACGGTGTTTTGCTTTATTCATGTTTGTTTTGCCCATCATAAACAACAGCTGTAGGACTGTTTGTTTTTCTGCTGTACAAGGCAGAATGAAATTGATTTTAAATTTTGACTAAACATTAAATCCACTTTCTTTGTTTCTACACTGTGTAAATGGTGTTTTAATAGCATATCTACTCTTCCTAGTCATTCATTGGCAACTTTAGTGCAAACTAGGTAAATCTGCAGCTTTCTGGTTCAAAATGCCTAAATCTAAGTGTGCTGCCTTCAGTGGCCTCTGTAATTTCAAGGAGTTGGTGATATCACACATGACTGCTCTGATTACAGCCAGTTCTTTCTGATACAAACACTTGGCTGGAGGGACAGAATTTACAATGTGGAGACCTGTTAGACCAATCACAGTGTTGTTCCTCATATGTACAGACCCCGCCCCTTCCCCTCCCTTTATCTTCTTGTTTACATAAGAATGCTTGCAGGTGAAAATAACAGAATATGTTATCGGAAGTGCCTTTCGTTTAGACGGTAACAACGTTTTTGGGGGCTTAAAACACAAAAATCTCCAAAATGAATATGCTCCACTGTAGCGTTTCTGTCTACACTGCCCAAGACACAAAACTCTGGTCAGATCTGCTCACGTCGCATACGTGTTTACGTCACATACGTGTTTACGTCACATACGTGTTTACGTCACATACGTGTTACGTCATACGTGTTTACGTCACATACGTGTTTACGTCACATACGTGTTTACGTCACATACGTGTTTACGTCACATACATACAGTACACAGAAACAAACATGTCGGATCATTTCCATGTGTCGGACCTTCAAGTTGCTCTGGCAGCTCTTATAAACTTACAGGAGGCATCCCAACAAATGTACAGAATATGCAGAGATACTATTAGTGAAAAGAGAAGGATCTGCAATCACCTCTGTCAAATCCTGGATGCACCAGTTCGTCGCAGGCGAGCCAGACGGATATGGACGAGACCTGGAGAACCAGTTAGTTAGTCGTTAGTGGGACAACTTTATGGAAGGAGTAGCTGATGAAAATGCGTGGCGTGAAAACTTCCTTATGTCCAAAGAAAGATGCCCTTGTTGCTTTAAGTACAAGCATACCCAATCGAATTCCACACACTTTTGCGTCACCATATGCACGCAGATTTCCTCCTGAAAACTCTCGTCTAAACGCGAGGCCACTTTTGATTCTTCTGTTCAGACCATCATCATATAAACATAGCCTTAGTCCTCTCCAGGTTCTGCCCAGTTTAGCAGCTCTAACTGAACTATGGTTGTCGGTGGAGTGTAAGTTTTTAGTCTCACTTTAATGTATTCTTCTCAAGATGTGCTCTTTACATTATGCATTGTACGGAAGAAGCTGATAAATACGAAAATAAATCAGGTTGTAAACTATAATTTAATCATTTTACATAGCATTTTCTCAGGTAATAACTTATAGAGATGCAACTGACAGGGTCACCTTTTCACCAGTATCATGAGAAACAACTCCCTGACACTGTCCCAGACACTTGATTTGCAGTCATGGTGCTTTTTCAAGAGTGACAATAGCGCAAATAATAGTATAGGAGATTGGAGAACTATGAGGAACAAACTGCAGGACACTATCCCAGACAGTAGTTTCTGTGTCATGGTGTAATGGAGGTCAAAAGTCCTTCCAACTTTGAAGTCTGCTCTGGTTTCAAAAGTAAAATTTGCATTAATTTTTCTCATAGACTTTAACAAAAAATTCAAATGTTAAGAGTTAAAAGACAACGCAGAGGTTGACTCGCTACATGGAAGTTTAAAAAGCACATTTAAAACACAGGATTCCATGAAATGTTTTAATAACAGCGTAGTTTATAAAGTTTTAGAAGCAGATTTTAAAAGAAATTATAGGTCTTGTGGTCATTCATTAGATTAGTCCTGATTTGTCAAGCTTTCAAACTTTTAATTATGAATGTCTATGGGGAAAAAAAAACTTACTTCCATGGGGTGTGCGTTCACTCTTGAGCTCCATATAACATGGTTTTGAAATCAGGTACAGATCCTTTAAGAATAAATGCATGTTTTTGTTTGTGCGCAGACACAGACCAGGCCTACTATGAGCTGATTGTGAAGAAAGCTGGTGCCCTGCTCAGCTCCGTCCAAATCAACATGCTGAAGTTTGCCTTGTCCCTGAGAGTCTACTCTGCTACCATACACTCATTTCAACAAGTAAGCAAATGTTTTAATATAGTGTTTTTATACCCCAGTTTTAGTCCTGTCATACTCGGGGTTTATAGTACTGGATTATTTTTGAACAGTCCTGATTTAGTCCTGCTAAAATCCTGCTTTAAACTTTTTTATTACACCTGATTAGTTCACACTCATCAACAAAAAAATACAATAATCAAGATTTAACAAAACACAAAAGCGTAAGCAACACCCACAACAACTCTGTAACTTTCCTGGTAGAGACTCCACCACCTTCTTGTTTCCGTGGAGATGTTATAGTTTTTCCGGAAAATGTTTCCCGCTATGGCATTAAAATAATCTCTTTGTTTAATGCAATATTGTGGAACATTCCAGCAATAACAATAACATCTCCATAGAGACAGGCAGGTAGCGGATCCTCTACCGCAGGGTGTCAAACTCATATTCACAGAAGGCCAAAATTAAAAACTGTGACTAAGTCGTGGATCAAACTAAATATTTAATGAAAGATTTCAACAGCATCTGCTGTTTTCTCTTCTTTCGAGATATGTAATGTTAAACCTTTTCTTATTAAAATAAATGTTTAATAATAGTTTTGCTTAAACATTGAATCCAAAACAAACATAATATAAAATAATAACAACATTTTAAATAAATAATGTCTCTATAGCTTATCTGTAGCTTTTGAACTCCATTTAAACGTTTTTTAGATGTTTTTTTTCTTCCACAAGCCAAAAAACAGTCAACCTTTTAAGTCCCATTTTAGTTTTAGTTTGTCCATATTTATCCCTATTTACCCAGACATATTCTAAAATTTCCAGGTCCAGTGTTAGGGATAAACTGCTCTAAAAAGTTGAATTGTTAATACAAACATCTTGGCTTCCTGTTTTGCAGATAGCTTCCAATGAGCCGCCTCCCGCTGGCTGTTCAGCATTTTTCAGCGTCCACGGAGTGAAGACGTGTGATACTGAAAGTTTAGGAGATCTGCTGAAAACTGCGTCTGAGAGGTACCAGAGGACATGTTTACTACACACTAGTTTGAGTAGTTTTGATTTGAGCTGACATGCTGTGGGGGAATCAATTATTTAGTCTACAGCATTCCGCCCCAAATGATGTGTGTTTCTGTAGCTGTGGTATTGAAATTCTTATTTTTTTTCATGGCCAGCGCTGATACTGTTTTTTAAAATCGAGAACTGCCTATGGCCCTAGAGCTCTGTCAATATTTTGAAGCCAATATGGGAAGGACTGATTTTAATTATTTTCGGCAAATAACATGATGTGAAACTACTATAATTAGTTAACATCTATACAGTATGATAGAATTTCAACACTGTAACCCTAAGTAATATCTGTTTTAATTTATTTTTAGTCAATTTATTTATAGACAATGAATCTGTATTTTAGTCTTTCCACCTCAGGGACTACAGGTGTAAATAAATATTCATGCTTTAACCTGGCACCAGCATCTTTCCTATGACTTCTGAGTATTTTTTGGTATATTTTACTAAATCATTTTGTTACAGCGCTACAGTTTTGTTGCTTGATTAGAGGAAGGAAACTCGTTTATGCAACACATTTGACATATTCACTGTTTTGATGATTTAAAATGTGTGCCTTTCATATTAACTTTGCACAAGATGTGGTTTAACAAAGACTTTTTGTATCACAGCCATTATTTTTTAATGAATCATATCGATTTGAAGTATATCATATCGAACCGAAAGTGCACCGTATCAAGATATGTATCATATTGTGGCCTATGTATCGTATCGGCCACTTCTTAAAGATACTTAATAGGGGTGTAACGATATCCCAGTCTCATGATACCATATTGTCACGGTATGAACCTCATAGTATGATATTTATTGTGTGGGAAAGTTCACGATAACAATACCCAAATCTCTCTGTGCGATATTTTCACGATATACATCTCACGGTCCGATATTTCTTGTGATATTTTGTGGTGTCTAAACAGCTAAAACTGTGAATATGCTACTTTTTCCTCTGAAAATGCCTTGACAAGACTTAATCCAAAGAACTAAGACTTAAATTGCTTAGAACTGTTATTTCTTCTTGTGAAACAGAGGAAAGGATCATGGTCTATGTAGTTCCTTCTGTCTTTTTTTAGCTATTGCTGCACCAGAACTCTTAATTTAAGGAAAGATACTTGTAATTTGATATAATGTGATGGTCCACGATATTATTGTGAGAACTGTGACGATACGATATCACAATATTTTAGTTATTGTTACATCCCTAATACTTAATAATACTTAATGACACTTAATGATACCTAGGTAAGTTTGGATAATTGTGATTTGTTTGACATGCAGTGCTATTGCGATTTGATTTGCAATTTATGTTTTAATAATAGGATTCTGTTCAAGTTCACATTTTAAACATGTCCAGAAGAATTGATCATGAGGGTGAAATATGGACTGACAAACTAATACAAGAATCACATTTCAGAACAGGTTTGTACAGATCTAAACTCCAGGGTAGCAGCTTTTATGCAGAATCAGACAGGAGATTTTGTTGTATGTGGAGGAAATTATGCTACTTCAAAAATTGCAGCAATTTGCTAAATGCATTCAAATTGCGATTATGATTGATCCTGGAGCCCTACAGCGCACTGATCTCTGCATCTCTTTGCACTTAAGTGTTCAAATAATAGGGCAGACAGCAGCTATGCAAAAAAGTGCAATTATCTGCCCGATATCACTAATAAAAATAGCAGAAAAGGTTTCAAAAGAAGTCCTTGGACCACTTCTGAGTGAATGAGGCATTACATGAATTTGTTTCTAAGAAAAATGTTCTGCTTTGTAAATGTTTTTTTCTTTGTCTGAGCTAGTGCTGTATCCAATTAGAAACATGTATTCTTTTTGCTCTAGTCTATTAACATTTTTTTTTTAACCACATAAAAGATACATTTCAGTCACTATCCCGAACAACACGGCTTTCAGTATTTTTAAGTGGACTGTACTTCCTTCATACAACCACATTATTCCAATGATCTTACAATAATTAAAGTAGTACTAGTAAAAGTAGTAAAGTAGCAATATATTAAAAGTTGTTAAAGGTGCTTTGTTTAACTTTTTTGTGGAAATTTCTGTTGTTTTCTCTTGATTGTTTCCTTGGATATGTTATTGCTTTGCTTGGAATGTTCCACAGTATGACATTAATCAGCTCTGCCTTATATTTATTCAATTGCAGATGATTTTAAAGCTCAAAAAGCTAGAAAAAAAAAAAATTCTGACTGTGAGCAGGGTTGCCTCTCCACAGATTTCACCTCGAATTGGTCTGGTTTTGTCTTCATGAAGATAGAAAGGTTTAATGTCATACTGTGAAATATTCCAGACAAGAGATAGACCTTTTTCACAACGGCCGGAAGTGTCCTGCTGTAGGTTTGCAGGAACTTCCGGTTTATGATTTTCTGTAGCAATATGTCTGTGGAAATGTCTCATATATTCTCCACCAGCTTCATAAATCTGCCCCATCACCAAATCTTCAACCAACAAGGTCCACAAAGTATAAACATGAAGAATTTATCCACAACTATCAAGGTACGAAAGACGAAAATTGAAAGACGAACAACGACGAGCATTAGTGAACTACTGAGCAAAACTAACATTATGGTCATGAATAAACCATAAATAACTTGTTCACTCAGACTGATTCTATAATTAAAATTAAAAATCGGTTTCATGATGTCGATATTAGCATAGATAGATTTGTGCAGTTCGAATGCGAGACATCTTTAGGACACCATAACATTAATTTCGCTCGGTAGTTCACTAATGCGTCGTCGCTGTTCGCCTTTACGTTTTCCTCTTTCTTACCTTGATAGTTGTGGATAAATTCTTCATGTTTATCCTTTGTTGATCTTGTTGGTTGGAGATTTGGTGATGGGGCAGATTTATGAAGCTGGTGGAGAATACATTGCGAGACATTTCCACAGTTATTTTACCACAGAAAACCATTAACCGAAAGTTCCTCAAACACTACAGCAGGACACTTCCGGCTGTTGTGAAAAAGGTTTATAACACTTCCCTGGAGAAAAGCATTTGACGGACCCTCCTCCAGAAAAGTTACACAATGCACCTTTAAATAATAACACCCTTCTTGCTGCGTTTATTTCAGACCTAAGCCGTACCTGTTCAAAGGCGACCACAGATACCCCGGCTCCAGCCCTGACGCCCCGGTGGTCATCCTGTACGCTGAGCTGGGGAGACAAAAATTCAGCGAGCTCCACCAAACCCTGGTCTCCAAAGTCCACAAGGGCGAGGCGGCGTACGTGCTCCGGCATTATGTGGCCGTAAGTGACAAAGCAGCACTCTCATATACAGTGTAGACATGCATGAAGAGGAATAGACTCTGTCAGGGTGACCAGATTTTCAAAATAAAAAACTGGGACACAATGGTTTGGAGCCGTTACTAATAATAAAATTGTAAAGCAAGTGTGTAATTAAGGAGAATTTTTCTGCACTCGGCCCATTCATGAAAATGTGAGCCAATATAGTCACATTTTCTTTGTGTTTTGGTTATTTTGAAGCAGTATTTTACCTAAACAAATTACAGTTTATGCCTCTTTTTACTGTTGGCACGGGTCAAATTGTTCAAAAAGAGGGTCATATGGGACATTTCTTGTATAAAAGTGGGTCAAGTAACTGGTTTTGTATAATTCTGCTGGGACAGGGGACACCGGGCTCAAAACTGGTACTGTTCCGGGTAAATATGGACGTCTGGTCACCCTAGGCTCTGTGCACAGTAGCATGCTAGTTAGCGCACTGTCTCTCAAAGCTAACAGTTACTTTTATTAAAATTGCAAAACATAAATAAAATACACGGCTTATTCAAATTCAAATTAATTAAAATAAGCACTCAACAGTTATTTTTATCTGTAGAATATGTAGAATTCTTCATTTTGTGGCGTTGTAGTATTCATTATTTATGCCTGAAAATTAGCATTAGCATTAGCACTGAGACACAAACATCTCAAGTATTAATTTTATTTGTCTACTTTTTAACATGTTGTCACATCCACTCGCAGCTCAATGTCTTGTTCAATGTGTTTTCTTTAAATATTTATTAATTTTAGCATGACTCAGCAAAAAAAAAAAAAAACTCTTAAAGACAAAATTAGACAAGAAAGGTTTCCTGGTGCTATGGTGGACAGAGCCTAACAGCTAAATGCAAAATTTCACTGTTAATTTTCAAACAAAAAAATCTGTCACATTTTTTTGTTTGAACATGTGTAGTTGTGACAGTTTTTCCAATTTTTTTTTCATTTATTTTCCATTTTTCATACCAAAGTAGTTAATTTATTACTCAAAATCTAGGCATAAACAAAACGATATGGTTGCGCTGCGGTTATTGCTTCAGCCTCACAACACGAAGGTCCCGGGTTCAACTTTGTGGAGTTTGCATGTTCTCACCGTGTTTGTGTAAGTTTCTGCTGGGTGCTCTTCAGGAAAAGGCGATTGAGAGACTTTTATTTACTTTTTATTAATTTATTTATTTTTACTTTATTTATTACTTTTTATTTTTTTATTTATTTTTTACTTTTTATTTTATTTATTTATTTTTCTTTTCTTTTTTTTCTTTTTTTTATGACAACCGCTTTATTAATTTAAATTCCTCCTAGTACTACTACCTTCACTACAGCTACTACTACAGTATGAAACTACCTCAAGATCACAAGACAAATTTCAAAAAAGTTGGACTACTTTACAAGATATTAATACTTCAAGATGTTACTAGACACATCATTGGGTAAAAATACCGATACCGGGACAAAAAGTATGTAGTTCTGACTTAAAATAAAAGTCCTTATATATACTGCCTGTCATGTCAATCAAAATACATTTCATAGATTTCTTCAAAATTCAAATGCAGTCTTTTTTTTCCTCTTTTTTTTTCTCATCTGGAGTTTATGTTATTCAAAAGTACCTAACGAATGTAACATCTTCTCAAATAGCAAACCAATTTCCTCTTCTCGAACGGGTAAAATTAGCTCTTCATTTGCACCTCAGAGCAGAGATTTCACGAGTTAACATGTCAGACTCAGCTCCTGCTTCTCTCAAATTCAAATTCTGCGTGTAGCCCGTAATTATGTAAAAATATTCCCACCATCTGTTCGGCAGTGGTGGCGGGCAGTGGTCCGGTGGTTACGCGCGTTGGGTTTTCATTGTAGTTGGGAGTTTAAAAGGTAACTCCAGACGACTTCCTAAGTGATGTGTGCTTAGACTATGGAAGACTTTGTGTGTGTCAAGGTTGTCGCTGAATGTGATTTGCATCCATAACCAAGACGTGCTGCGAAATTGTACATTTTCCCAATTAAAGGTGGAAGAAGTACTGTTTATGCCAAAGTAATGTCTGAAGTTAATGAAAGGAACGCACAATATACACATACCGTGGACGTTGTTAATGCGAAGACTACTACTACTACTACTACTTCTAATACTAATACTGCTACTACTAGTACTGCTACTATTGCTGCTACTTATACTGCTACTTATACTGATGTTAATACTGCTATTACTGCTGCTTATTCTAATACTTATACTGGTATTTGTACTGATATTGATACTATTACTGCTACATATACTGGTACTAATACTACTACCAGTATTGCTACTATTACTGCTACTTATACTGGTACTAATACTGCTACTATTACTGGTACTAGTACTGGTACTATTACTGATACTAATACTGCCAATATTACTGCCACAGGTACTGATGTTGGTAATAATACTGCTACTATTATTGATACTATTACTGCTACTTGTACTGATAATGCTACTATTACTGCTACCATTACTGCTACTATTGCTGCTACTATTACTGCTACTTATACTGCTACATTTACTGCTACTATTACCGCTACTATTACCGCTACTAATACTGCTACTAATACTGCTACTAGTATTGTTACTGTTACTGCTACCTATACTGGTACTAATACTGGTAATAATACTGCTACTGTTACTCTTACTGTTAATACTATTACTACAGCTATTACAATGACTAATACTGCTACATCTAACAGGGTAAGGTAGCCAGATTTTCAAAGAGCAACAAGTTTTTTGGGGTTAAAAAAAAGCCCGACATAAACAAACGGAGCACTAATGAGATGCGCATATTTTAAAAACACATATTTAACATAATTATCACATTTAAAAGATTAACAGGTTGCATTTCACTCATTATTGGGTTTATTAACACAAAACAGAACTGAAGAAAAGGCTTCAAATTACTTTTATGACATGAAAGTGCCTCAGGAGTCAGTCTAAGTAAAAAACAACTCAAAATTGGCAAGTGATTTCCAAAAAACGAAGCCCAAATAAGTGGACTTGGCAACTTGACTACTATTACTGCTGCTGCAACTACTGCTGTTACAACACGAGTTACTTCCACATAGGCTTATACTACTACAGTAGATATTGTCTTGCTATAACTAGGGATGGGCATTCGATTAATCGATCATCAGTAGAATTAATGATCGATTTTTGATTAATCATTAACGTTTTTTTAAATTAAAGTTATCATCAATATTATTACTATTTGCACTACTAATCTGCATAAATAAACACAATTTTATGACATATAAACCATAACCTCTATAGAGCCATATCAGCCGTTTGACATTATAATGTGTTTAATGCAGCTTTGCACAAGTTTTACAGAAACAAAACTTAAAACTGCATGGCTCATTTGCATAAACTAAGCGAAAGAAAAAACAGCTCTTGTGCACTGATACGGTTCAGCTTCTGTCGGACTAAAGGACACGACTCAGTGGAATATATGAGTTCTTTCTGTGACAGAGGGATGTTGCTAATGGTGAGTCTGTTCTTTGCATATATCGTTTTGGAGATGGTTCATGTTTTCAGAGATCATACGTGTGCAGGTTTAGCGCAACTCTTTATGTTGCAGTAACCGGGATACTGCGTGTACTTGCACCATGATGAAACCGGGATACTCAAAAACCCGATCATACCCGGGACACTGATGTGCTGTAACCACACTCACTGAGTGGAACCGTGTCTCCAAGGAGGAACCAGAGCCCAAACGTGGGACTGTGAGGCTGCAACTCCAGTGTTTGTGTCAGACGCAGCTCCTTACGCTACACTATGCACAGCAACCTATTGTTTGTCAATTAATAGTGAACATAATCGATGCAATTCTTAATGATCATTTATTGATTAGTCGACTAATCATCAACTGTTACAGTAGATATTGTCTCTCTACAGCAGTTTCTACCATTACTTATTAATATGTGCATGTATTTTTGAATTAACGGTGCTCTATTTAACTTGATTGTTTTCTTGGATATGCTACAATCTGGCATCAAACTAACAGGTGGTTTTATTGCTAAAATATCTTGACATACTTTTTTACTGTGAGCAAGCTTGCCTCTCCACAGACCTTTCCACAGAGTCACACACATCAATCTTTCATAGCCTGGTTAACTGCACTGTACTAAACCAGACTAAACCCAAGACTAAATCAAGATTAAACCACGATTAAATGGGACTAAACAAAGACTAACCCCAGACTAAACCAGGACTAAACCAGGAGTAAACAGGACTAAACAAGGACTAACCCCAGACTAAACCGGGGACTAAACCCAAAACTAAACCAGGATTAAACAGGACTAAACAAGGACTAACCGCAGACTAAACCAGGACTAAACCCAAAACTAAATTAGGACTAAACCAGGATTAAACAGGACTAAACGAGAACTAACCCCAGAGTAAACCAGGACTAAACCATGAGTAAACAGGACTAAATAAGGACTAACCCCAGACTAAACCAGGGACTAAACCCAAGACTAAACCAGGATTAAACGGGACTAAACGAGAACTAACCCCAGTGTAAACCAGGACTAAACCAGGAGTAAACAGGACTAAATAAGGACTAACCCCAGACTAAACCAGGGACTAAACCCAAGACTAAACCATGATTAAACAGGACTAAACAAGAACTAACCCCAGTGTAAACCAGGACTAAACCAGGAGTAAACAGGATTAAACAAGGACTAACCCCAGATTAAACCAAGTTTGGTGTAATTTTCCTGTCTTTATCCATGTGTGTTAATCAGCAAATAAAACAAAAAAAATTTAGAAAAGGTAAAAAAAAGAAACAAAAACAAAAAATAAATAAAAAATAAATAACTGCACTGTACCCTTTCTCCAATTTTGTACTCACCGCTTTTCACATTTCAAGAAACATTTGCATTTGAATCATTCTGCTGGCCTTTTTTTTTTTTTTTTTTTTAAGCCCTCCACTTTTTAACAATCCCTCTACTCTGCTTCCCCAGAAACCCAGCAACAAGAAGGTGCACCTGTCGGGCTACGGAGTGGAGCTGGCCATCAAGAGCCAGGAGTACAAGGCAAAAGACGACACACAGGTCCAGGGTAAGAGCACACCATCACGAACACGCTGAGCGAGAAGGGCCCCGCTGTGAATAACCAGCTAATGGCCTCTCTGCTTTCAGGGGTGGAGGTAAACGCTACAGTGATCGGAGAGAACGATCCCGTGGATGAGGTCCAAGGATTCCTCTTTGGCAAACTCAAGTGAGCGATGCGGTGTCCCGGCCCCATAAAATATGAGCACATTTCTGCCTGGAGTTGCACCACTTGGCAGGCTCTAGTCATCTCCTCCCACCTTATCTCCCCCCTCCAAATATTAATGATGGAAATTTTATCTTTGCTGTAAACATGAGCAAAGATACCAACAGTGTTTGCTTTTTTAGAGGGATTTTTAGGGATATATAATCTATTTTTGTAGTTACTTGTGCAAAAATACTGCCTCAAGTGCAATGTGTTTGGTCGTTGACTTGCTCTAGTCTCTCATTTGGGTTGCCACTTTGAAACCCCAGCACCTGCATGAATCGGAATCAGTGCTAGTGCACCCTCTGCAGCTCAGGGAGGGAATTCTGGAGGTTCTGAGCTTTCACATGAGGCCTGTCCATGAACTGAGAATGAGACAAACTTGGATGTGTCCTCTATCTGCAGCTTGAGATTCTGACAACTGACCAAATAGTCCACAGTTAATTTAGTAGTTTATTAATCATGACTATTCAATGAATCGTTACAGCCCTAATATAAAGAAAATAATTGACTGGCATTGACTCAAGCAGCAGTCAATGGATTGTCTTAAAATCAGGTTTGCCGGTTTGATCTCTCACTATACTGTTGTAAGTATTGAGAGCGAATGAAAATGGTAAAGGTACAAAGTGCACAATGAAAAACAAAGCAACAAGCTATGTATTTATGGAGCAAGAGTTTACAGTTGTGTTGTCTGACCACCTTACAATCAGTAAAATCAAATTAAGATCATTTATGTGCAAACTTTCAAAATGCACAATTTTAACAATACTGAAACTCATTTAGCTGGGGGCTGCTACAGTTAATTGGAATAATTGTGATTAAATGACTATTAACGGAAACATCGGAACTGCAAGTGATCGATTATTAAAATAGTTGTCAATTAATACAGTCATCGATTAATTGTTTTCTGGGCTATACAAAGACTTTAAAACAGGCTCTCCAACCTGTAGCTCCGTAGCTGCTGGTAGCTCTCCACCCCCTTCCAAGGAGATCGCCAAAAGATTTCTAAATTACATGTACAGTGCTGAATAAGTCTAATTTGATTAATTAAATGCCTAGTACTTTTATACATGTATCATTTTAATGCCTAACTGTGTGCCCTTCTATGGATAATGGTTTATTTTTTAAGGACATCTAACTGTACCTCATCTAGGGCTTACCATTTCTCTTATATTTACTCCATTTCTTCTGACCGCTAAAACTAGTAGCTCTCTGGCATTTTTGTTTTGTAAAGATAGCTCACCGGAAAAAGATTGGAGACCCCTGCTCTAAAACATGCCATGTGCTGAGAGAAGAGGTTTTATGACCCCAGATTGACACAGAGAATGTGTAAAACCAATATTCTATGTTCAAAATTTCATTCACAGGCCTTTCAGAATCTAAACAACTAACTGATTTAGTGAAAAAATAATCTCCAGATTAGATTGCAGCCCAACTATTAAAATATTTGTAATATGAGCGATCCTGGTTCTGTTTTTATTTAGGTATTTTTGGTGATTTTCAACAAAAATGTGAGGGTGACTTGTAACTGTATATTACATGAGGGTTATTTAACAGTACACAATCAGCTCACTTGTTGTAGTTACAGTTAAGCCTGTTCTTTTTGGTCAGATTTTGTTAAAATAAAGGCGAAATTGAAGCCTAACAAAACCTCGGATAGACCAGTGCTTACAGTTTGCTTCACACTCCCAAGGAATGTTGATGGCATCAGCTGCAAAGTATTAGTAAAGTTAGCAAATATTCTCTATCTAGAGCTCTCCAATCACCATATATGAACTTTTTATTTGGTGATAATGTGTTTAAAGGTCCTAATATTACACAGAAAGGACTCTTGTGAGCGTTAAAGGTTGTATAGAGGATTTTCCAAGGAACGAGAAATCCAGCGACTGTCCTTTTTCAAATGTTGCGCATGCGTGAAACCACCCCCCCTCCCCTACAGCTCCCTACGTAGAAACGCCTCCTCCCGCCTCCTCTTTACGCCAGAAACAGGTTTGTTTACAGCCGGTGCGCTGCACATGACTTGTAAACAACTAACTACAGTGTTGGTTAGGCAAGACGGAGAAGTGAGGAGCGGGGGGAGCGGGTGCGCGGACATTTCGTTCGCGTACGAGAAGTGCGGAGCGGGGAGAGAGGAGAGAGAGAGAGGGGAGCGGTGCGCGGAGATTCCGTGCCCGGAGAAGTGAGGAGCAGGGGGAAGAGCGGATCGGGCAGCGGGGAGAGGAGCAGGAAAGGGTGCAGAGAAGGGTGCGCGGAGATTCAGTGCGAATGAACTAGCTACAACACGCAGCAGCAAGCGGACTCTTTCTTTGCCTTGAAAATTACGTTTTCAGACATAGGATATCGCTTTCGTGTCCTGAAAAACGTTTGACTAGCTCTTGGAAATAAAGTACGTTTTCATAATAAGCAGAAGTGACCTGTCCAGGAGTAATTTGGCGACCAATGCGTCAGTCTTTAGACCCTGCGTCTGCTTCAGTTGCGCCATCGCTGGAATGAATCTTCAAGAATCACCTTAGTTTGGCTTCGCTGCTTTTCCCCTTGTCTTCTTCTTTCAACAATCTCAAAAACGGACTTTCTTTTGCGGCTAACTGCTCCTGGATTCTTGTCTGCCATTGCAACAAACTTTGTGCTAACTGCGAGGAAGATGTAGGTCAAAAAAAGCAGCTAAGAACTGTTGTGTTGGTGGAGTAAACAGCGTCTGTGCGGCTTGCGTCTGTGGACTGCGTGACAGGCGTACGTAAACCACGTACCGGCGGCGCGCAGGCAAGTCAGTTACGCTAGAAACGTAGGGAGATTGATTGACAGCCTGTCAGCTAACAGATAACGAGGCAGTGTTGTTATCTATTGGCAAATGTTTAGCCCCACCACGTCCAGAGTTGATGAATTTTTATTCTCTTTTTTTTGGTCATCATAATTACAAGGCTACTGCATCTCTATAATGCTATCATTGACAATTTGAAACAAAAAAAAATCCTCCATACAACCTTTAAGCCATGTGAGAATGTTGTCACCTCTTCAAAAACAGACCTGGAGTTGTGTTTTATATCATTCACAACCCTTTATTATTAGTCTGTCTACATCTCCAAACCTCAAAATGCTCTGTTCCACCTTGTGATGTCATGAAGCAGTCGTTTTCAGTGGCAATTAATAGCTCCTTTTACCTTTTGTTTACTAGAGACGGGCAATTCCAGGGCTGAAATGATCCAAATGATTCTAGTGATAATGAAGGAGCATGATGTTTTAAAACACAGTGAAGCACTTCCTGTATTACCATATGACATCTCAAGGTGGAACAGAGAAAAATGCAACCGAAAAACATGTGTGAATGAAACAAAACACAACTCCCGGTCTGTTTGTGATGAGGAAACAACATTATAAAATAGATCAGAAAATAGCAGAATATGGGCCGTTTTAACAAATCTTAATGAGTGGTAGAAATAATCATTAATAGTGGTCAGTCTATTTTGTAAACTTGTGCGATACAGATGAACGGAACCGTGCGTTAATGCGTTTTTACCCATTCCAGGACCCTTTACCCGGAGCTGAAGGAGCAACTGAAGGAGCTGAGGAAACATCTGATCGAAAGCACTAATGAAATGGCACCGCTCAAAGTCTGGCAAATGCAAGGTGAGTCTGCCCCCAACCACTGCACCCTCTTACCCACCCAAAGCAAGAACGAGGCGTGACGGTGGAAAATAATTGCACCCGGACTTCAGAAATGTATAGGTAGGTAGGTGGAATGTATAGGTAATCAATGCTAACCTCCTGATACATGTGGTTGTAATGATGTTACGGAGAGTTGAGGGCGATGTCTGCCGGAGTAAAAATATAATTGGCGCCTCAGTGAAATCCCATTGTTCTGTTAAATCAATACGGGGCCAAAGATCTGTGAACGTAATTGGACTACATCATCTTTCCAGCTAATAACATTTAGATTTACATTTATGTTTTTAAAGGAGCTTTGTGTAACTTTTCACGTTGAGGATCCATTAAATGCTTTTATCTGTGGAGATGTTTGGATGATTATTGCTTTGTCTGGAATGTTTCACAGTTTGGTATTAAACCTTTCTATCTTCACGGAGAGCGAACCAGGCCAAGTTACAGGTCAGATCTGTGGAGAGGCGACCTCTGTAACAATCAGATTGCTTGTTTTTTAGGTATTTTTGAGCTATAAAACTACCTTTAATTATATATCCGTAGAAACAAGCAAGTGATAGTGCATAGGGGTGTGCAAGAATATCGAAATATTGATCCATTGTAAAGTTTAATGTGATGATACAGTATCAATATCATGGGCTGCTCTTTTGATATATTGTATTTTTAGCGTATATTACTAAATTATTTTGTTACATAGCTACAGTTTTGTTGCTTGTTTAGAGGAAAGAAACTCGTTTATGCAACACATTTGACATTTTCACTGTTTCGATAATTAAAATGGGCGTGTTTCATATGAATTATGCATTATCACAGCCATGATTTAGCTTTTGTTTTTTATTGAACTGTATCGAATCGTTTTGAAATATATCTCACTGAATCGAAAGTGCACTGTATCGAGATATGTATCGTATCGGCAACTTCTTAATGATACCCAACCCTAATAGTGCGCGTCTAAGTTTGATTACATACACAATATAGGTGCTAATAATATAATAATATAGGTAATATAGGTCATCCATGTTGTGTAATGCCACAGTTTTATCAAAAAATAGACTAAAATATAAACATGTTTTTTAATTTTTGCTGTTTATTGCACCAGCTTAGACTTTGACAAACTGTACTGATCCACAAGGAAAATTATTTGGACGCATCACCATATATTATAATAACAAAGAGCAAAATTATAAATGGTAATAATAAATAATACTAATGATATAACTGATGTAAATTTTGAGACATCCAGGAATAAGATATTGTAAGTGAGTTAAAACAAAAACAAGTGAAATTATTACTAAAAAAGCTACCTGGCTGATAGTGAAACGTTGGCTTCTAAAAGCAAAGTAAGTCCAGTTTTCTTGTTTTAATTTGCTTATAATACATTAATTGCTGTGAAAAAGTAACTCTGAACGGGCTTGCATTTCCATAGACCTGACTCTTACAGTTCCCTTTTGCTTGTTTCTATGGTAAAGTTTTTAATTTACTATAATCGTCCACAATATGGCATAAAACATATCTGTCTGTATGGAGAATGTTCCAAAGTATTGTTTTTTTAACTTTCTATTTTCATGGAATCATTCAAGTAAAAGCCCCCAAAATCACACAGTTTACCTTTAGGGCACAGTGTTACGCTAAATTGATTTTGTTTTAGCTTTCTACCATGTTCCCAACATTGTTCCCTTATCACAAACATGCTCGAAGAGGTTTTAGGTTTAGTCATTCGTGCGTGTTTGAGGATTTTATCTCTCTCGGGCCCTATTCAAACCCTTCTTACGGTTATTCCTGTCCAGTAGTCAGACCAGAAACTACGTCACCCATGCTCCCACACGACAATCCTCCATAAATATACAAAAGCATGACACAAAACTACTCATCAACTTGACAAATCTGATCTGATGTAGTTTTCAGTAACAGGAATAGGGCTGGGTATTATTAAGAAGTTGCCAAAACGATACATACCTCGATACGGTGCACTTTCGATTCAATATGATATATTTCAAATGGATTCGATATGGTTCATTAAAAAAATAAAGGCTAAATCATCGCTGTGACTCTAAAAGTCTTTGTTAAACTACTTTTTGTACAAAGTTAATATGAAACACAAACATTTTTAATCATTAAAACAGTGAAAATGTCAATTGTGTTGCATAAATTAGTTTCCTTTCCACTAAACAAGCAACAAAACTGTAGCACCGTAACAAAATAATTTAGTAAAATACGCTAAAAATACTCTTGGCAATATATCAATCATGATATCGATACTGTACAATCGCATTAAACACTACGATATATCGATATTTCAATATTTTTGAACACCCCTAAGCAGGAAGTGCACTATTTCTGTTGAGTTGGTCCTCTGAAGGGGGAGTGAGTTAGCGTGGAAAGCAAATATATGTATTAAACTAGCTCTTTAACAACAACAACAAGATAATTTACAATCATGCTTTATAGAGTGCAGTTGTTGTTCCTTGACTTTGGCGTGCCTGTAGCAAACGTCCATGTAAGCGCTCCCTAATGCAGTGCAGTCGTTTGTGTCCGGGTGGAGGACTTGTGGCAGGCTCTGGGCTGGGGAGGCTGCCTGTCTGCCTGCCTTCTCCTGGGCCCGTGGGGCTCATTAGCTGGCTGTGTTTACAGATAGAGGGGCCTCTCCAGAGGGCACTCATCACACGGGCTATAACGACAGACTGACAGGCTCAGCAGGCACCAAGCACCGCAGCTGTTTAACCACCCCTCAGCTTTATGCATAGGACCACTATACGGAGATAGGCCAGCAGCTATATCGGTTTTAGATTAGGCACGGAAATCAATGTTATAGCACGTCTGAGTGTAGTTTTTTATCTTTTGACTTGCCCCCTTATTACTTTATACAAAATCGATTTTTCAGAGCTTTAACCATGTTGTAGTGGTTTCCCCTTTTCATTTACCCTCTTGAAATTGTATTTAATGTGATTCATACATATTTGACTAATCTTTATTATCCTGTATCAACACATGCAAAAATTTTGAAAAATGGCACGGTTAGGTGAGGGGTTAGGGTTATAGTAAGGGCTAGGGTTAGAGTTGGGGTTGGGACTATGGTTAGGGTTACAACTAGGGTTAGGTTTAAGGTTAGGCTTACATTTACGGTTGGGCCTAGCATTAGGGTTTGGGCTAAGGGTTAGACTTGTGGTTGGGGTTTAAGGATATTAGGGTTAGTGTGGGGCGCAGCATTTGCAGGTGCGGTGTTTACAGGCGTTTTGTGCGCTGGGTGAGGGCCATTCGACGCCACGTGTTGGTTTAACTAAACTTTTTATTTGGTGAAAATGTGTTTAAAGGTCCTAATATTACAGAAATTGGACTCTTGTGAACGTTTAAACCATGTTATAATGTTGTTACCTATTCAAAAACAGACCTGGTGTTGTGTTTTGTTTCATTCACAACCCTTTATTATTAGTCTGTCAACAACTCTAAAGCTCGAAGTGCTCTGTTCCACCTTGTGACATCAGGAAGCAAGCGATCGTTTTCAAATTAACAGCTACCTATTACCTTTTTTTTTTTACTAGAGTTTGGCAATTCCAGGGCTGAAATTATCCAAATTATTCTAGTGATAGTGAAAGCACCAAGCATTGCAGCTGTTTAACCACCCTGCAGCTCTATGCATGGGACTACTATATGGACAGAGATAGGCCAGCGGGTATATCGGCTTTAGATTAGGCACGGAAATCAATGTTATAGCACGTCTGAGTGTAGTTTTTTATCTTTTGACTTGCCCCCTTATTACGTTATACAAAATTGATTTTTCAGAGCTTTAACCATGTTGTAGTGGTTTCCCCTTCTCATTTACCCTCTTGAAGTTGTATTAAACGTGATTCGGGCAATTCTAAGTAGCTTGCCAGGGGATTTCTGAATTATACGTATTGTTCTGAATAAGTAAAATCTGATTAATTACCACTGTAAATCTATAATTTTAATGCCCAGTTTTGTGCACTAATAAATGAATAATGGTTTGTATTTTATAGGCATCTAACTGTCCCCAATCTAAGGCTGTGGCATATATATATATATATATATATATATATATATATATATATATATACACACATATATATATATATATATATATATATATATATATATATATATATATATATATATATATATACACACATATATATATACACATATACACACATATATTCAGTTTCTTGCAACTGTTAAAATGAGTAGATCTTTGGCATTTTTGTTTTGTAAAGGTATCTCACCAGAGGAAAAAGGTTGTAGACCCTAGATCTACACTAACCCAGTTTTCACCTCCACCAGGACACGCCCACTGCTCTGTACTTACTTCGTTCTCTAATTTAATTTTTTTAGTTGCTGATACGTGTAGGATTCGTCAGCGTTGCAGAGGCATTTTAGCACAAATGAAAAAATAATCCGTTGCCCGCTAGCACGATCTGCAGCTGTCCATAGCAGGTGCTGAAAAAAATGTAACACAATGATCCAGATATTTGGTTGCCTTTCCAGTAAATTCGTAGTTTGTAATGTTACACTGCTATTGAAACTTGCAATAGTAATAATACAGTAATATAAAGTAAGGTAGAACATGGTCTGAAAAAATATCCAATTGCAAATTCTCTCAATGGTAATTGGTATCAAAATTCAATTAACAGGGAAACACATCTTTATAAACGTCTAAAACTACATGACATGAAAAATAAGAGCAAATTACAATGCAGAAACTGAATGGCCAAATAAGGAAAAATGCTCAGTAGGCGTATAATAACAGGGGGAAGATTTCATCGATTCATCTGTTTCATTTGTTTTTTGATTTGTTTCCAATTCAGACCTGAGTTTCCAGACGGCCGCTCGGATCCTGGCTGCTCCTGCTGTCGACGCCCTAAACGTGATGAAGGACCTGAGTCAGAACTTCCCCACCAAAGCCAGGTATTATACAGCGCTAATAAACACCATCTCTCACAGCGACTTCATGAACGCGCTATACAAACTGTCTCTCTGCTCTCCCCAGGTCCATCACTAAAACTGTTGTGAGCGCCGAGATACGCAAGGAGATCGGGGAAAACCAGAAGGTAAGAATATAGTAAACAAACTTGTCAAAAGGCCCGTTCCTGATGTTTTTCCCCGTATATTTGAGCAAAATTTGTCTTCCACTTGTACAGATTCGTGTTGCCATGATACTAAACTTTCAAACTCAATTTTAATACTAAGGAATAGGGCTGAGTATCATTAAAGAGTTGATGATACAATACATACCTCGATACAATGAGCTTTCGATTTGATATGATATATTTCAAATCTATTTGATACGGTTCAGTAAAAATAAAGCCTAAATCATGGCTGTGATACTAAACGTCTTTGTTAAACCACTTCTTGGGCAAAGTGAATATGAAACACAAACATTTTAATCATCAAAACTGTGAATATGTCAATTGTGTCACATAAACGAGTTCCCGTCCTCTAAACAAGCAACAAAACTGTAGCATTGTAACAAAATAATTCAGTAAAATATACCAAAAAATACTCTACTACTCTAATAGGGAATAGACTCGATACTCAATACCAATTCTGATACCGTGATACACTCTTTTTTTTGGCAACAGAATGTGATTTCAACATGTTTACACATGGATTGATCATTCATAAGCTATTCAGGAATGGTTAATTTACATCCTGTGAATGTGTTTTTTTAGTATTGATACTGGCTGAAATATGTATCTAGTTTCGATATTAGTTTTAGTATTGATTAGTGTCTGATTTCCAATACAACCCTAGTACAGATACACTGTTTAAGCAACTCTTGAGGTCAAAAGTATCAGCAGTATGAGGTCAAAGTCTGATGTGTATTGTTATTATGAAGTGCTTTGCTGTCCGATGAAGTATGCATTAGCATTGTAGTTGTTGTTGGCATTACCTCTCTGAAAGCTGTGAAAAGTGCTTATAAACTCATCACACTGAATAATTAGCATGGTCTGAATGCATAAGGTAATTGGGGAATAACTTTGGATCACTGCAAACCTTTTAAAATAATCTAGTTTTGGTTTTCATGTTTTTTAGGAGGGAGAATAATCAGGTACAGTGCCTTTAAGTAGACCTAAATTAATTGTCTACACTTGTTACACTATTTTATAGAAGTAGACACATACACTACAAAAAAGTATATCTTGATTTGAATAGTTATGATTTTGAGATTGATTAATTTAAGCTTGTCTATTTTTTGTGGTCTTGCATACTACCTTTGTGATTATTTCTACTCCATGAACAGATTTGTTATCTTGAAATCATAATATTATAAAAAAAAATATTGACATAAATAGTATGACATCTGTCCAGCTCTTCCAACTTAACTAAAACCTGCTCAAACTACACAAATCCAGATAGTGCTAGTGCTCTGTTTTTACAGTGTAGTGATGACATATGCTTTGTGTTAATGTGTAGCTGCTAATGAGCAAGTAAGAACACATTCTAACAAGGCTACTACGACTTCAAAAGTACTATGAAACGTACCCGCATTCCTTCATTGCTTGAGTGATAGTCTCTGTTTTTTATTACTGAGTGTAGCCTTTGAACTTTGAACCTCACCTGTGCCACCAGATCTGAAAAACACGCTCACATAGTTCGTTGTGTTTCATTATAAAAATCTGTGAGTCTGTTATGGCTGTTTTCCCAGTTAGAACTTTGTTTAATGACAACTATCTCATGGTTAAAATATATTCAGACACTGTATTTTTCCTCCTAATATATTTTGACAGTGTAACAGTACTCTTACTTGAGTAAAAGTTGTGCCTCCTCTTCCCACTGTGAGTAAATCTACAAGTGACAAACGCTTTATGTTGGCGATATGAAATGAGTTGTGTTTCTTGCACTGCTCCTTCAGATTTGATTTATTTTTTTTACATATTTGTGGTTTATCCTTTAAATGTGCCAGATGTTGTTCATCATTTAATGTTTTGTTCCATCAATTTCAAATTATAAATCAGATGTTACGCCCAGACTGTTACTCTTATGTGAATTATAGTTTCCCCAAATCCTTTTTTTTTTTTTTATTTTTTTATCTTGGTTGAATGTTCAAATCATTTTCTCGTTTAGGTTGTTTTCACACATGTTGTCTGCTCTCTGAACTTACCCCAGTGCGCACTAGATTTAGTCCTGTTTGCTTGACCTTTGGATGAGGCTAAATACACTGTGAAGGCTATACGTTCTTTCTGACAGCAGACTTTTTTTTTGAGTGACACGCAGACTGAGACAGGGTCATCTGTGCAGACAGACCCAGGGTCGCCTGCGCAGCACAAACAGACCCAGACTCGCCTGCGCAGAACAGACCCAGACTCGCCTGCGCAGACAGACCCAGACTCACCTGTGCAGACAGACCCAGACTCACCTGAGCAGACAGACCCAGACTCACCTGTGCAGACAGACCCAGACTCACCTGAGCAGACAGAACCAGGGTCACATACGCAAACAAAAGGTGGGCTCATCTGTGCAGACAGACTGAGACTTACCTGCGCAGACACATCCAGACTCAGCTGCACAGACAGAGCCTGGGTCACCTGTGCAGATAGAGGCAGGAGGAGATGTGTCTTACTGATCCAAGGGCTTTTTTACCCAATTCCAAGCACGGCTACTTGCTTTGCGGACATGTATCGGCTCGAGGTTGATAGCATTCACACCACACCTCTGAGACTGCAGTAGCGAAATACATTTTAACATGTCCAACAAGACCACCTGTTTCAAGCCCTCACGGAGCAGCCGTTAATGCAAATCAGAATATGAGTGTTGAGTTCATATTGGCTGAAGCACACCACCCCCAGAACTAGTGTCAGTGTGAAAATTACCTTATTCACAGTGGGACACTCTTTTACACTTTTACTCGAGTAAGAGCAGAGATGAGACCAAGTTGTTGTTTTGCAAGTCTCAAGTAAGTCTCATGTCTTAAGTCCTAAGTCAAATACAGGCAAGTCCAAGTCCAGTTTTGAGTCACTGGCCCATAATTCCAAGTCAAGTCCAAGTTGTCTGCTTTGAGCTTCAAATCATTTCAAGTCTTTAAACCAAAGTACCAAATATAGCTTAAATTTTTTCTATTTATATGAATTTTAAGATAAATTGTACTCATAAAGTCATAGTATATTTATTTAAGAGTATTTATAGAGTATATAAGAGTTGTAGAAATGTAATTTTTTTTTCGTTTTTAAATGTCTTGACAAGATCTTAATGTGAATCATTATGGTCAAAATAGAAAGACTTCAGATTTAAAAGTGCTTCTCAAGTCACAGGCCTCAAGTCCGAAATTGAGTCCTAAGTCTTATTTCATTTTACCAAGTCAAGTCTCAAGTCCTAAAAATAGTGACTCAAATCTGACTTGAAACCAACTCACAACTTGCAAGTCCCCATCTCTGAGTAAGAGTACTGTTTCAAATACATTTTCAAATACATACTCAAGTTGGAGTAAAAGTATGATGTCTGAAACGTAGTACTTAATGCAATTGTATTGAGCAATTACTCAAGTAAATGTAGTAATTGTCATCTTTAGAAATAAATGAGATCTCTATTATCCATTATATTACCATCAACTACAAACACTCCAGTCGGGCCTAAAACTAGCTGACAGCGTGGGTAATTGTTTTTTCATTGGTCTCGCCCCCTGTCACCTCTGCCTCTCCTCCAGCTGTTTTCCATTTCCTCGACTGGAGCTCCTGTGATGGAGGGGGGCACAGGAGCAGGAGGAGGAGGGGGGGTACGCAGCAAACATCCTAATTACCGAATCAGCGACTCATTGGCAAGCTCGGCGTGCCCCGCTGTGCAAAATGATTATTGATTGAAGCCGTTCGGACACGTTTTCGCTCCCCCCTTTTTTTCTCTGAGTTTGGTAATTGCCGTGTCTGGAATATGATTAATCTGATGTCTTTGTCTCGCTGTAATGAGAGTTGACTTCCCCGCTATGTTTTTCCCTCCCCTCGACAGACAGCCAGATCCTTTGCTTAATAATTACATTTATTTATATGAAGTGTGATGTCAGACAGTTTGAATAAGAGTGCTAAAGCTTGTTGTCGTGTCCTGCTGTGTTGGAGAAGTTGAGTTGTACAGTATAATTCATGACGAAAGCTCTCAACATGTTTTTCACTGTTTTTTTTTTCTTTTCCCGCAGTTTTTCAAAGGAAATCTCGGATTGCAGCCCGGGGACTCCGCTCTGTTTATCAATGGGTTGCATATAGATCTGGACGCACAGGATATCTTCAGGTTGGTAGATTCCTGTCCTTGGGCAAGACACTTCACACACCTTACCATTAGGGATGTAAGTTTTTAGTTGTTTAGTCAATCTTTTAGATTGTAAGGGTTTAAATAGAACAACAGCAGAAAGGAGAATTGAGTGAGTTAGCTGAAGACTTGGTAATTTTTGGTATTTAGATGTAAAAAGTAGGTATGCAGCTGTATTCGATATTAAATCGTTCGATACTGGTCTCATGATTTGATACACAGTGTCGATATGCAAGTGTCCCTCCATGTGCACTGTGTTGTCATTTATTTTGGTCCAAAAGGAAAACAGTTGTTGCAGCATCCTCCTCAGATGCAACAAGAAAACAGCGCCTTAGGGACTTGCAGCTGAAATATTCTAACAGAGGTGGATTTTATCTTTCAGTCACTTTTTATTTTACGTTGATAGACTCAGGAATGACACAGATATTAACTTTTAAATACTTTAGAATCACTTTTGGCTGTACGTCGGCATCGCTCGTATCTGCACACGCAACGGGATATATTCAATCTATTTCTTAGACTCTATCTCATAAGTTTTTACTCAGAAAACGGTCCTTTGAGACATTTCTATAGTTTGAGTGTTCAGAATTAGGATGGGAGAGGGCAGTGTGGGAGGAGCTACTGTCTCTGCTGGAGGGAGGCAGAGCAGCACGGTATGTAGTGATGTAGAGAGACTCAGGAGGAAAAGAAATCATCAAATCATCATCAAAGAAGGAAAAGTCTGATAGTGTAGCTCCCCTACCGCTCTATATTAAGAGTAGACTGGCTATATTATAAAATATAAAATGGCCTGAGACAAACTCTGTTCTTATTTTCACTGAATTAAAATGCTGAGCTGTAAATCATTGAACCAAATTAACTAAAACACTTCACATATAAACTACAGCTGTACAGTAGTTGTGCTGTAATGTATTGTGTGTAATGTATTTAATGTTTCATTAATTCATCTTAGTGTTATTATATTATACTCAGTAGCACAAAAAATTACATGACTTTTTTTGTGTCTTAAAGCGTATCGAAATCAAATCGATATCGTGACCCGTGTATCAAGACGTATCGGATCGTGGGAAAACCATATTGTTGCATCTCTTGTAAAAAGGCAGATTAAACTCATGATTCACATTTAATCTGTTTTTTACAGGGATGTAACGATAACCGAAATATTGTGATATCGTATTGTCAAAAGTCTCACAATAATATCGTGGGCTGTCACAATATATCAAATCACAAGTTCCTTAGCTTAAATACATGGTTTTATAGTAGCAACAGCTTATAAACATAGGGAACTACAGATCCCATGATTCATTTCAGCGCAGACAACATGAAGATGTGAAGATATGTTTTTACTTGAATTCTTGGGATAATGACGGTAATAATTCACACCAAAATCTCGTCAAGGTAAAAGCAAAAAAGTGTCCCATTTTTACTTATTAGACTCTTCAAAATATCGCAATAAATATCGTACCGTGAGATTTGGATATTGTTACATCCCTAGAATATGACAATAAATGTTGTACCAAATGACTGTTCAAAGCATTTTATAATGTCAGTCTTGTATCGTAATATTATAATATCGTGAGCCTCCCCACCATATCATGAGCTTTTCCACGATATCACAATAAATGTCGTACCGTGAGGTTCATACCCTGACGATATCGTATCGTGAGACTTGGATATCGTTAGACCCCTAGTCTTTTATACATTTCCTAGTACTTTTTTCTGGGTAAATAGTTGTTTTTGTAGGTGTAGTCTTGTGAGTGCAGTCAGGGTCAGATACATAGAGATATGTAATAGTTTTGAGAGCTTTTCCACGCCCACTTTTGAGTCAACCAATCGATCAGCACAACATGTCTGCAGTTGAATACAAATCTATTCAGTCGATTACAGCCCTAGTTGCCATATGTATGAAAGTGTAGGGAATTGGAATTATAAAAATCCATTGTATACAAAGTTTGGACAATTTTATAATATTTCTATGGCTTTAGATCATTCTGGCAAACATTTCCATCATTGTACAAATTTTCCAAATCACTGCCAAAACAAAACATTGTGTTAATTTTCTTGTGGAGAATCTGCCGCTTGCTTATCTTCATGGAGCTGTTGTTGCGTTACCCAAAATGTTCAAAAGTAAAGCATTAAACTCTCATTTACAGGTTAAAAATGCGTCCAAAAACATGCATTCTTACTCTTCATAGTTCTGCCTTTTAAATGTTTTGTTACCAGCTTTTGTTTGTGGAGACAGAAGTTCAGTGCCGTACTGTCGAACATTCCCGGTAAAAAAAATAATGGCTCCATTGAAACAAGCCAGGGCCAGACTAGAAAAGTAACTCTGCACTTTAAGTTTTGTTTTGGCAGTGATTTTGAAAATTTCAACAGTCAAGGAAATTTGTGCCACAATTATCTAAAGCCAGTTAGCTTTTGAGGCCATTCGTTGGCATTGTTAGAAAAGTAAGGTCAAAGCAACCTGTTCGCTCCAAAATTACAATAGGAAAATTTGCAGATAAAAAGTTGAATTCTTCAGTAGAACAAAATAATGCGCAGTGCGGTTATGGAGTGAGTGAACAATGATCTGTAAAGTGCCTGTGACATGTCTGTGAAAAATGCTATATCCTCCTCAGACTCGGCCCATTCATTTGTGTCCATTATAGTGGACATCGAGTTAACCAGTTTATCTTTTAAGTGTTTTGAGATACACTCTTAATGGGGCGATTAGGTTCTTCTCCCTAAATAGAGCTAGGGGATTATAGGATACTATCATGTCTGGCTGGCCTGGGAACGCCTTGGGGTCTTCCCAAGGTAGCTGGAGGAAGTGTCTGGGGTGAAGGAAGTCTGGGAATCCGTTTAGGCTGCTGCCTTAGCGACCCCAGATAAGCGAAAGAAAATGGATGGATGGATCATGTCCAGGATAAAAATAAATTATTATTATTATTATTATTATTAATAATAATAATAATAATAATAATAATACATAATACATAATAATAATAATAATACATAATACATAAATAAATAAATAAGAAAATAAAAGGAAGACTAAAAATGTTTTGAGGTGACTGTAGAAGCTTGTCAGAGATGCTTGTCAAAAAAAAATTAAATTACATAACATAATTACAAAAATTAAAAAGGACATGTTACAAAATTATAAATAAAAATAAAATGAATAGATACATGCAATACATAGGTAAATAAAAACTTACTTACTTAATAATATTAAAAGATTAGTGCGCATTTGGTCTTATTTGAAATGCCATTACATTTACATTTCTAACCACTAGAGGGTGTCAGTTGTCAGTCAACTTCATACTTCAAGTCTAAGATGTCATTTTAGTTTGTCAAAATGCTTAGTGTTCGTTATGATCTCTTCTTGGATTAACAAATAATGTAAAACACTGATGTAAATGTTTTTAAACTGGGCTCTGATATCACTCACATCCATCTGAGTGGTTTTCATTTGACGAACCTCCCTTAGTTTTTTGTATTTTTTGATTTTCTAAGGTTAATTCCCACTTTGCTTTTCCCTCCACTTACCTCCATTGCTGAATTTAGAATATTTTTGTTTTTGTGCAGTGTGTTTGACGTGCTGCGCGGTGAGGCCCGGGTGATGGAGGGGCTGCGCTCTCTGCTCATAGAGACGCCGTACATCCACGACATCCTCAAACTCAACGTGCAGCCCTCTGAGTCCGACTACGCTGTGGACATCCGCCATCCTGCCATCAGTGTAAGTCTTCTACAACACTCAGACTCTAAAGCAGGAGTCTCCAACCTTTTTCCTTGGGTGAGCTACCTTTTACAAAACGAAAATCCCAGAGAGCTACAAATTTTTGCCGTCACAGGAAATAAAGTGTACATAACAGCCATGGCAAGACATAGATGGAGTACAGTTGCATTAAACATGAAACATAAACCATTATTTATTTATCGATGACAGATTTACAATAATAGTAGACATTTAATTAATCAAATTTGAGTTATTCAGGACAATACTTGTAGTTCAAAAATCCCTTGGCGAGCTACTTTGAAGGAGGCAGGAGGCTGCAAGTTGGAGACCCCTGTTCTAAAGACTAAAGAAGTGGAGTGTATTAATGTTATTTATTTTGATTTACGGACAAAATAGCGAAATAAAAACACCAGGGTCATGTAGAGTGGGTTAATACGAACATTTTAAGACCAAATTGACATGGCTCACTGCTCCAGTTACAAAGAGAGGGCCAGTCATTTTTCAATGCAGAGTGAATTGGAGCCAAAGTCGATGGAGCTGGAAGTACTCCATACACATTTCCTATTTGGAACACAATGAGTAGTGGGTTAGCTATTTATATGCATTTATATATACAGTCTGTGCGAATACTGCTGCTGTTGTGGAATATTATCCTGATTAGCCAGTGCCACTTTCTCTTTAAGATTCCCACAGTCATGGAAACCCTGGAAAAGTCATGGAGATTGAAAATGTGTTCTGTTAAGTTCTCATTAGTCTATTATAATTATTTCCAAACATCTGTGCCTTTTGTTTAAAAGAGACGACAATAAATGCACTGACAGTATTTTGAAAGTTAAAAAACTATAATACCAAACCATACGGTGAGTGGAAAGGGTTAACATTTCATATTTAGCCTTAAAAGTCTGATCAATTCTACACATGTAGGTGCCGTACAGTCATGGAAAATTCACTTCAGGTCATGAAAAAGTAATGGAAAAGATTAGAAATTTTGTCAGTGAAAAAGAGTGGGAACCCTGAATCTTAATTTTCATTAACATAACATTAAGTCTGGTACTGACTGTGAAAAAATATGTAATTGTGTTATTTCTGACATGCTCTAATACTTTGCAGCTGAAGTCATCAAGGTTCTTGGGGGGTGGGGGGGGTGAAGCTACCTGTAGGCACTGCTCTGTCTGAAGCTCTATTACTCAAATTAGACTTTTATCTGAGCTTTCTTTTAACACAATATGACCATTAAGAAGAACTGACCTGGTTAGAATTACAACAGGTGAGCTGATTTACTGTTAAACAAGTCTTTCTCAGTCACAAGCTCGATAACATTAATCATTTTTACACCAATTTTAACACCTAAACAGAACCATGAACGCTCGTATTGATGACAGGCTCCTGAAAATGTGTTGTTTATATCCATTTTGTGTTTTGTATTTTAAAATGTATCTGCGGCTGTTTGCTAATGTGTGCATTGTAGTAACTTCTGAACTTTCCACCATAGTCTCTCTCGTAGTACACCCCCAGTGTGAAAGCATCAATTGTAATTAGATCTGCAATTATCTTCTTCAATTTATCTTCTAATAATAGGATTCTGTTCACAGTTCACGTTTTTACCATGGTCAGAAGAATTGACAAAAAGACTGAAAGCTGAACTGACAAACGAATACAAGAATCACTTTTCAGAACATGCTTGTACAGATCTAAATGCAGAATAAGACAGGAGATTTTGTTCTTCGTGGAGGAAATTATGGTACTTCAAAAAATTGCAGCCTTTGCTAATTGCGATTTTGATCCGATTGTGATTAATCTTTGTGGCCCTAATTTGCATGAATGTAATTTGAAGACAGGACACGCAGGTGCAGAGTAAATCAGAGAAATATGACATTGGAGAAGATTAGATCAGCTTTTATCGTTTTCTTGTTGAGGAATTTATGTTATGACAAGCTATAAGTACAAAGACATACAATAGACCGTCATTCACAGTAGAGCTACAGTATAGCTGTGTTAAACTGCGTATGGCAGGTTGGACTACTCATTTTACTGAAACAGAGTTAAGATTTTTGCAACAACATTCACATTAGTTTTCCCAATTTGGCCATTTTTAGGTTTAAAATGTTACATCCTGGTTAGAAAATGTGACACCAAACTAGTGAATTCCCTAATGTTACTTAAACCTTCTAGATCTAAGGGCAATTTTAGTGCATTTGTCCTCTCCTGGATTTTTTTTTTTAAAAATTTTGATGTTAAACCTCCTCCCTTTTACTTTCTAATGAAGTGTTATACATCCTTTTTTTCAGTACAACCTGTTATTTCACAGTCTTCCTGCTGTAGTTGTGTCATATGGCTGAGGACCAGAAATACAAATGAAAAAACAAACAAACAAACAAACAAACAAAAAAATAGAAAATAAAATTCACATTATTTCATACAAAACACACAGCAACATGTATAAACAAATTCTTGGACATAAAAATTGCTTAATTTAGGGCCTTAGCTACAAAACAGCAAAATATCAAGTTTGTAAGTAAATTAAAAATATTCTTATTGCCCTCAAAACAAAACAAAAAAGCGCAATGGCCTCATGAGTTTACTGGTGCCACTCGTGGAAACAGCTGGTGTCAGGTCCAGGGCACAGAGCCACATCACTTCCTGCATTTCCATGGTGTTTATTACATTTGAATTTGTACATATTGAGTGAGTAAACCTTTCAAATAAAAATAGCAAGGGATGCGCAATTACGCAGACCAAAATGTAACATTTATTTGAGAAATAAATGCACTTAGAGCGGCTTTTTCAATTGTTACGAACACAGACGCTCAGAGCAGTCGACCATTTTGACTCACTACACTCTTTGGCAAAGTTTGGGCCAATCAAAATGGATGAAGCGCATACGTTTAGTGGAAAATAAAGTTCCTATTGGATACTCGTTTTCCTTATGTCATCATGCAGCGTGCATGCCAGAAATATGCTTGGAAAGCTGCAACTCTTAGCTTTTCCAGGGAAGTAAGTTTCTGTCTTTTATAGTTGGAAAATTCTGTGCAGTTATATAAAACATATTCCCAGGTCGGTCTGGAAGGGTTAACAAAACCCCTCTAATGTACACAGAAATAATTATCTGACAAATCCAAATATAACAAAACGCCTTTATTTTGTTGAAATCATGTTTAAATTTTCTGAAAAAAATTGTTTCTTGTGTGTAAACTGTACCTAGCTTTTAGAATTCTCCCTAGTGTGATGAAGCGATGTTTGAACTCCTTCCTGTATTTTCTGTAATTTTCAACATATTTTTCAACTTTTCTACATAAATTGGTTAAATAAATTTATATTTACAATAGTTATAATCCCACCAAATGAAGTCAAAATTAGAGAATCACAAAAATCTGTCATATGCACTTTAACATGCAAACTTGACCAAATCCAGTACGGTAGAATTCTGCCATACAAATTCATCCATCCACTTTATTATTAATTTCCAGTCTGAGGTGCCTACAAATTGCAGCCAGCCCTGATGCCAAAAACATGTACCGCACATGTAAAAAATGCATTGCACATAAAAAATTAAAAGTGCAAATTAGTTAGCTGGACCATTGCACTAGTATCATGAGACTTGTACTCTCTCTTCACTACATGTTTGAGTGTATTAGTGATGGGACTTTCAGCTCTTTTATGGGATCCGAATCTTTTGGATCTGTTCATTTCAAAGAGCCGTTCAAAAGACTGGTTCTTTTTATATTTAATTATGACAGAAGACGGGGTGAGAAGTTATTTTATCTCCAAATTAATCACAGAGGGAAATGACCAAGGCTAAGATCTGTTTAAAACGGCTCAAAGTGAGAGTGTGAGTGTTTACCCTTAGCCTACATGATCTAAATAAAACATCGCACTACAATAATAAAACATTTTCAAACGAACTGTTATTATGAAGCCAAATGTGTTGAAAACTCTCTCGTGTTGCCTGCTCTGCTTTTGTGCTGATGTTGGTTCAATGTTAATCACGTATAAAATTCATAAGAATCAGAGAGAAAAAGATTTGGTTCTTTTGATAAATGGGATCTGGTTCACATTTTTGAAGCAGTACCAACCCTGTCTTTGCTCGATCAAATCTATTTCTGTTTGTTTGTCTGTCATCATTAGTGGATAAACAACTTGGAGACAGACCACCGGTACAGCTCGTGGCCCTACAACGTGCAGGAGCTGCTCAGGCCCACCTTCCCTGGAGTCATCCGACAGATCCGCAAGAACTTTCACAATCTGGTGAGCGCACACTGCATGAGCCCTGCCAGCACCCGGGAGGAGACTGGAGACGTTGCATAAGGACATGATGGAATACCTCTGTGTGTGTGTTTGTTTGTTTGTGTATAGGTCATCATTCTGGACCCGACCCAGGACAACTCTGCAGATCTCCTCAATGTAGCGGAGATGTTCTACTCAAATAACATTCCACTGAGGTAGGTGCAGGGAGCATTTTTTCACACTACGAAACAACCGATTTCACTTTCTGTCGAGTGTACATAAAAAGGGGCAGGTAATTTTTTCATAAAACCAAAAATATGATGTGCCCACCAACTAGAGGGTAGCCAGTTCAAACCTTTTTGAAAATAAACTCGATAACCCCAAAGTAAAGGATCATGGAGAGAGTCGGGGCTGTGGCAAGATCATTTTTAGGATTATCGCTTTTAATTGGTGATAATGCTTCCATATTTGTGTCTGTATCTTGCCATTTAATATATTTTTTTTATATATTTAACTAAACTAAGCTGTGAATGGCAATTTTAGTACTATTGTGTAACAAAACTTCATTATGGAAAGAAGAAATATGTTTTTTGTATAGAGTATCTGTATCATATGAAGTTTCTTGTTTTAATCATTTTTTTTTTTACGCTAAAATAGGGATTTCATTTCATTCAGGTCAACAATAGGCTTTTTTCACAAGACATTTGAAAATATGTGGATGACAACTTCCGGTGTAGTTTCCGACGCTTAATAAAATCGTGGATTCAGCAGCAGCGGTTTTCACAACCTGCTAAAGCTTTCCATGCGAGACGTGACTCTAATAGCAGGTTCGATGTCACTTATGGGCAGCTGGTTGCTGAACATTACAGAACACAATGACATCTTTTTTTTGTTATTGTTAAGTTAGACAAATTATAATACGCAAATGAATAGGCAATTTATAAAAGGAAAAAAGAAAGAATACAATGACATCTAGACGAAGAAAACCGGGGCATTTTCCCCATTTTCCCAGATTTTGTCAGAGTTACTATCGCCAAGTAGCCAGGCTGGTGCCACCTAGTGCCTTCGCTCATTTTCATTTCTCTCCAGCGACTAGATCAGGAATCAAAATACACAAGACGGTTTGCAAGAACCCCGGAAGTGGAAGACAATCAGTGAACAGCCATACATTTTGTGTTGGTAACAATTCCTGAGATCGAGGATTAAAAGCCGGAACAAAGAGAATGTTTGGTGAATTTTACCAAGGGGAAAGACGTTATTGTCCTTCTTCCCATGAGATTTGGGAAAAGGCAAGGTTAAAATACCAGTTAGCTCCTTTAGCGGTGCATTACATATGTCACGACCAAACAGCAGCGATTGGTTAAATAAAAAAATACCCACCTTCCGTCGAGCGAACGAATTCTAACACTGCAAGGTCAGACGGTTCCTACGAAGTGAAACCGGCTGATGAATCAGGCTAATCGTCAACAAAGCCCAAAGGAAGTCATCATAACCATGTTTCCAAATGTCTTCTGGTTTTGTGACGTAAGCGTGAATAGAGACCGTAGATATCTATGTGCTTCTCTACAGTAGCTCTAACTCCCCTGTGTTTCTTGTTAAGGATTGGCCTGGTGTTTGTGGTGTCCGATGAGGATGATGTGGATGGGATGAAGGACGCAGGAGTGGCCTTGGTCCGAGCCTACAACTACATGTGCGATGAGGTCAACAGCCAGAGCGCCTTCGAGACCGTCATGTCGGTCAGTTACAATTCTGCTCAAATAAAATACAAAGTCAGTTCAGTCTTTTCACAGTTTTGAACATTTGTGATTTTGTTTTCCTCAGATGTTCAACCGTGTGCCCCCTGGTGGACAGCTGACGGTTACAGACGTGGTCAAAGTGCTGGAGAAGAGGTTTCCTTATGTGGAGATCAGCAGCGTGCTTGGAGCTGACTCCACTTATGACACCAACAGAAAGGTAATCAAGATACTCAGTAATAACGCAATTTTCTGGGGCTACTGAAGGATTCAATCCAAACAACATCTTAAATTGAAAGGCAAGAACTGGCGCTGAAAGTTATTAAAGTAATCAATCCCATGACCTCTGCAGAGAATATCTTGTGTCTCAAATGGGACTCAAATGAGCAAAATCTTCCAAGCCTGTAGTTAAGACTTCTACAAATATGCTCTGAAATCATTATTATTTGTTTAGCAGTCCATAGTTCAGTTTGTTACAAGTTTTGTTACAAATCTAAAACATAAATTAAAATTTTTATTGAAACCACAGTACTTGTCATACGGGTAATATTTTTTGTTATTTTTCTTTTTATTCTTAAAGCCCTAGTATGTTACATTTTGCCACAAAATATACTAAAATAAAAACATGTTTTTTTCATTATGGATGCCTTTATTTAGCCTAATTCATCAGCCGGTTTCACTTCGTAGAAACTGTCTGTCCTCAAAGTGTTAGACTTTGTTCGCTCTGAGGGTACTTTTTTTTCATTTAACCAATCACTGCTATTTGGTCGTGATGTATGAAATGCGCCACTAACGGGGCTAACTGGTATATTAAGCTTTTTCCAAATCCTGTAGGAAGAAGGACAATAACATCTTTCCCCTTGGTAAAATTCACCAAACATTCTCTTTATTCCGGCTTTAAATCCTCGATCTCCGGAATCGTTGACAACCCAGAATATATGACTCTTCAATGATTGTCTTTAATAGGGGTGTGCAAAAATATAGAAATATCAATATATCGTATTGTTTAATGTGATGATACAGTATCGATATCGTGGGCTGCTGTTTCTATATATCGCCAAGAGTATTTTTTTGTATATTTTACTAAATAATTTTGTTATAGAGCTACAGTTTTGTTGCTTGTTCAGAGGAACGAAACTCGTTTATGCAACACATTTAACATATTCACTGTTTTGATGATTAAAATGTGCATTTTTTCATATTAACTTTGCACAAGAAGAGGTTTAACAAAGACTTTTAGTATCACAGCCATGATTTAGCCTTTATTTTTATTGAACCGTATCGAATCGATTTGAAATATATCATATCGAATCGAAAGCTCACTGTATTAAGATATGTATCAGCAACTTCTTAATGATGCCCTAGTCTTTATTGCACTGAAAAACACAAAAACCATGTGTCCTTACTGTGAGCAGGCTTCCATCTCCACAACCTGACTCTTACATCCCTTTCCTGCTTGTTTCCATGGAAATGTTGGCTATAATCTTCCACAGTATGGCATCTCCTTATCTGTCTCCAAGGAGAATGTTTCTATGATGCAGTTTCAACTTTCTATTTCCATGGAATCATGCAGTTGACTCACCAACTCCAGAAAGTTGCAATGTATTTTTTTTTAGCAAGAAGTCAACTTTTCTCATGTTTCTTGTCCCTTGTCAGGAGGCAAAAGCGTACTACGCTCAGACCGGAGTAGGACCCCTGCCTGTGGTCTTGTACAATGGCATCCCCTATCAGAGAGAACACCTGGACCCGGACGAGATGGAGACGGTCACCATGCAGAAGATCCTGGAGACCACCACCTTCTACCAGAGGGCCGTCTACCTGGTGTGTGCTATGTAGACGACTCCTGGACCTTTCAGTGTTTCAGAGTTTGCATGTTTCTCTCCATGTCTGGGTTTCCTCCGGGTTAAATAGGTCAAATCCTCTGGGCAAGACACTGCCACAGGGACAATAAAGTGTAGCTTAACCTAAAAACCAGGTCAAACCAAAAATGACTCTTGTGAGCTTTAAGCCATTTTCGAATGTTGTTATCAAAAACAGACCTGGAGTTGTGTTTTGTTTCATTCACATTTGAGTAGTGCTTTTAGGCCGTCTCGATCTCCAAAGCTCAAAATGCTCTGTTCCACCTTGTGATGTCATTTAGTGGTAGTTTTCAAGTTAACAGCTCCTTTCACCTTGTTCGGTAGAGACTGGCAAATCTTGTGCTTAAATTTTCCAAATTATTCTGGTGAAAGTGCATAGAGTATAAAAACATAGTGGAGCATGATGTCATAAGATGGAACAGAGTGTTTTTGGTTGAGAGAAGAGCTCAGCCTAAATATGCAAGGTTTGTGTGTTAAACATGTCTGAATGAAACAAAACACAACTCCATGTCTGTTTGTGATGAGGAAACAACATTATAACATAGATTTGATTAAAAAAAAGTGTAATATGTGCCCTTTAAATATAAGAATTGCTCACAGGGCACAGTTCAGTATCCATATTTACTAAGTATTCGTGTTCTTCTCAGGGGGAGCTGGCTACAGATCACGACGTCGTTGACTACATCATGAACCAGCCCAATGTGGTCCCACGTATCAACCCCAGAGTCCTGTCTACAAGCAGAACATACCTGGATCTGTCTGACACAAGTACGGGATATTTTACACTTCAACATGTAAATGACTGCTATTTTCACTAGGGCTGAACCATTTGGGGAAATATCGAATTGAATTTAATTGATTTTTTTTTCTGGGAAGCAACAAATTAAGTATTAAGACTCAGTTACTAATTGAGACTAAAGCTACTGTCAAAACTGGACGACAGTAGCTCAGTTGGTAGTGAGTTTGTCCACTGATTGGAGGGTTAGCGTTTTGAACCTCGCTCTCGAGATTAAACATCATTGGTTGAGCGAACAGATCCACTGGCCCACAGGTTGGCGGTGTGATTCCAAGCTCCCACGGACGAATGCTGTCTTTGTGTCCCTGGGCAAGACACATAACCCACCTCGCCTTGTGCCTTGTGTCTGCGTAAACTGGTGTCCTGAAGCTGATTCCTTGTTGTCCTGAAGCTGTGTAAGCCCACGTCTCTTATGATTTAATGTCGAAAATCACATTCTATTGTGCGTTTTTAATTATCATTGCGCTATCTGAATCTGTATCGAGTCTATTCCCGATCGAAATATTGAGAGTTTGACATTTTTTCCAGAAGAATTCACAAAAAGACTGAAATATGAACTGACAACCTAATACAAGAATCACATGTCATTAGGAATGGGGAAAAATCTTGTGCCTCAAGATTACATGAGACAAAATTACCACAAGATCGTGCACACATGAGAAAAATTATCTTGTGACATTTTTTTCCCAAGTGTTTACATTTGGATTGGACAAAAATGGGTTAAGTATTGGTGAATTACATTTAGATCCAAAACAAGTACTAGAATGGAAAACATAAATATGAAATCAAAGAAACTAAATATTATGAGGCCAAAATTTGAAAAAGAATCATGAAATTTATAAATTGTGTCTCATCCCATTCCTACATTTCATTATATGTTTGTACAGATCTTAAATTACAGGGTTGTTATGCAGATTTCAACAGGAGATTTTGTTGTTTGAGGAGGAAATTATAGTATTTTAAAAACTGCAGCCTGCGATCTGCTAATTGTGTCTATTCTAATTCTAATTTTGATTTGACTGCGATTAGTCTTCCCCTCATAAATCTCCCCAGGTACCGCGTTATCCTAATATACTGCTGTCTGTTGTTTTGCAGATAACTATTTCATCGATGACTACGCTCGATTTAGCAGTTTGGATGTGAAGGAGAAGAACACGGCCATTGCAAACAGCATGAACTACATGACAAAGAAAGGTATGGGAGGATAAAAAGTATAAATAACCTTGTATGTGTACGTATAGATCCCCTTATATCTTTTCCTTACCTGGCCTCTCTCTCCTCTTGTGCTTGTGTGCTGTTGACTTTTCCCACTTCAGGGCTCACTTCTACCAACAAACATGGTAATAATGTTGTTTTATCTGTATAGCTTTGTATTCTATTCAAACCTTGTGTTATTTTTCAATTTTTCAATGTAAATTACAAGGTGTAGCTTAGATATATGAATTTTGCTCACCCTTTAAAGGGCCAACCTCATGCAAAATCAACTTTTCAGGGCTTGTATATTTCACCAAAGTGTTTTTTAGATTTATATGGCGTTTTTTTTTTTAAATTGCAGTGTATTTCTGCCACCTTCCCACGTGACAATGAAACTAAAGCTGCTACAACCATGACGTGGCAGCTACACCTATGACGCGTTTGACGTAGCAGAAGGCGCTTCTCGCCCGATCCCCTCCCCCGCTCCACCGCCTCCGCCCCGCATCGGCTGATAATTCCCACATGAACACCTAAACAAAAGCGACAGCATAAGCTCATTGTTCTACTCTGCAGTGTACACGATATAATAAGTTTATCTACTAGTGTTTATGAATACTTTACCAATCAGTAATGTTCAGCTGATATCGACGTGGTGCTTGAGCTTCGTGCTCCTCCAAGTCCTCGTCCGATTCCAGGTCCAACACATGCGGCTGAACGCGCTGTATCTCCATGATGAATAAAAGTTTATTCCTACCACTATCAGGGTGCACGCCTGTCTCCCCCTCCCTCCCTGAGATGGGCGGAGGAAGGGCGGCTCACTCAGAGCCTACGTCACATTTGGAGGGCGGAGCCTGTGCTTTCTCAGGACGGGCGGGGGATGAGCAATAGCCGGACTTTCATAGTTCCTGGTCTGTGACGCTCCAAGAAATCAGTACGATTTCATAACTATTGTGTAATGGTTGTTCCAAAACCCAAATTCTGCTTGTATATGTGCAGAAGATACGATGTGAAAAGAAGTATTTTGCATGACATGGGCTCTTTAAAGGATGCGTTATGCAAAATTTACTTTTTGAGCTTTAAACCATTTTATATTGTTCTCCCTTCATCAAATACATACTTGGAGTTGTATTTTGTGCGGCATTGATACTTATTAGTCTGTAAAATCCTTACTTCACATTTTGCCTGAATTGTTGCATCATAGGCAAACAATCCGACTTCTCCTGCGCAGTTATTAAGTCCATAAAGCATCACAGGACTGACTGGGAATAAGGACTTCATTTGTTTACTTTCGGATTGTTCATTCCCGTTGCTGAAGTTTGTTTTCTCCAAATGCAGACATTATTTTAAGTTAGACAATAGGGAATACTTACTCCAAGGTAACCAAAGGCATGTTTAAAAAGGAATTAAACCACAACAATGCCCCATAAAAATAAATAAATAATGCAGTTTAATAGAACTTGCCGAAAGAAACATTTAGTTTATGTCTTCAATAGTGTGCATGTGTTTATAATGCATGTGTAGATAAGAACTGCATACACGTTTGCACACATAGTTTTTTTGTTCCATCTTCAAAAGAACATTGCATTTATTGTAACTGCATGAGTATATAACACTAGAAATAATGCGCATGGTAGAACATTATATTGTACATTGTTTTTATTTTTATTTTGTAAGTACATTTTTGATCACCTTTCCTTTATATTTATATTTTTCTATTTCTATTCAGACGACGGCTACATTCGACCCGTGACCTATTGGGTGGTGGCCGATTTTGACACTCCATCTGGGCGCAAGCTGCTCTACGACGCCATCAGACACATGGTAAGAAATATTTATATAACTGGGAACATTTACATGATCATCCCAGTCTATTTCAAACCTACAAATACTTTAAGACAGAAACTGGTCCACCAAAGGACAAAATACCGAGCCACAAACAAAGCAAAGTGGTCTAATATCTTATCATGTAGTGAGCGGTACATTGGACAAACAAAACAGCCACTTCACAAGAGGATGTACCAACACAGATGAGAGAGCAACACAGGACCTCAGTCTGCTGTAAATCTCCACCGAAAAGCCTCGGGCCACTCTTTTGAGGACAGTGAGGTACAGATCTGAGCTAAAGAAAAGAATTGCTTTGAGAGAAGAGTTAAAGAGGCTATTTTTGTTAGGAAAAACAGTTCTTCCTTGAACAGAAATGGAGACCTCAGACATTATCTGTCAACTTCATCATCAAACCTAAAACAAAGAGAACAATAGGGGGAGCCAGGTCAGGGCCAGAGGTGTAAAAACCCTCATTATGAGCTTGAATGATTATGAGAATATGTCCCCACACTTTAACACCCTACTGTCAACAAGCAGGGTGTTAGTTTCAGAGTAGTTTCAGTGTAGTTAGCTCCTCTCTGCAGGCAGATACCTGTATAAGACTGTATCCACCAGCGTCTGACCAGAACTGAAGAAGCAGCTTAACACTAGAAACGTATTTGACCTAAATAAACCTTTGTCCAGTTGACAAAATGAATTTCTCCTTTGCCATTTGCATGACCATTAAAAATCTTATAACTAGAACAATCAGATAACCCCATAGATGCACATGCACAAACGAAATCTAAGCATCAGAAACACCTGGTGACACGTTCCAGTTAAGGTTTATGCAATGAAGATATTTACTGATGAATGATGAGATGAATGAGGTAGAGGAAGCCTATTAACTTCACGTATGTAAAAAATAAATAAATAAAATAATTAATTAAATAGATTTTTTGAGTAACTGGGTGTGATTACATGCACATTCCACATCTGATTATTATTGGATTTGGATTGGATTTAATATGCATGTGAACTTGAAGCTTTGTTTGTTTTGTATAATATTTTTTGCCAAGTCCTGTGCATGTGTGAACAATTGGAAAGAAATCTGATTAATCACATCAGACGTAACTCTTTACATGTCCTTTCAATAACCCGATAATGATTAGAATTTTGGTGTGCATGTAAACACAGTAAGAGCCAGGGTTGTAAGGATAAATCCAATTTCTCTACACGATATTTTCACGATATGCAACCCACAGTACGATATTTATTGCGATATTTTGTGGAGGCTAACATAATTATACGAATATATGAATTTACTGTCATAATCCAAATAATTAAGATTTAAAAGTGCTTAATAACAGTTGTTTCATCATGTAGACTGGATTGAAACAGAGCAAAGGATCATGGTCTATGTAGTTCTCTGTTTTTTAGCTGTTGCTGCACCATAACAATGAATTTAAGCAAAGAGACTTGTAATTCGATACATCGTAATGGCCCACGGTGTTATTGTGAGACTTTTGACGATACGATTATCAATTACAGAAATCCAGCAACAATGTCCGACTGGGAATGATCAACAACCCTTCCAGCGCTGTGTCCACTGAGACCAGCAGAGTGGCCCGAGCGATCTGGGCCGCCATGCAAACCCAGTCCGCTAACAACGCCAAGAACTTCATCACCAAACTGGCCAAAGAGGAGACGGCCGCCGCTCTGGAGAAGGGGGCGGACATCGGGGACTTTGCTGTTGGGGTAATGCTGCTTTTAGATTGTTTGAATGTGTTTTCTTGTTTCTGGTTTCTTGCCAATCTAAAAGTGTGTGTTTGTATAGGGTATGGATATGGCATTGTTCAAGAGCGCGTATGAGGACTCTAAATTTGACTTCCTGCTGTCACACGCTGCGTTTTGTAGAGACGTGCTCAAACTGAAGAAGGGACAAAGAGCGGTTATAAGCAACGGGCGGGTAAGTGTGTTTTTCCTCAATGTCCCTTAGTAATATAGGCAAACAGCTTAAAAGAAAATGACTGAAAACAGAAAATCTACAGATCTTCATTTTTTTTACACATCATTTTAATATTCACTGGTATATTTCTCTACGGCGAAAGGAGCAGCGCGTGTGCGGGGAACATTCAGCTTTCAACCCTCTCGCGGTGATCCAGGATTCATAGAACCATAGTTACATTCAGTATTTTTATTTTTGTATAAGAAAACAGTAACTCAACGCCCCGGAAATAATCCTTGGTTTGACATTAGTGTGAAATATATTTATAATAGGGATGTAACAATATCCAAATCTCACGCTACAATATTTTCACGATATACATCTCACGGAATAATATTTATTGCGATATTTTGTGGAGGCAAACAAAATTGTGAATATGCTACTAAGAACTAAGATTTAAAAGTGCTTAGAACTGCTATTTCTTCTTGTGGTTTGCACCAAAATGGAGCAAAGGATCTTGGTCGATGTAGTTCCCTCTGTTTTTTAGCTACTACTGCACCATAACTCTTAATTTAAGCAAAGAAACTTGTGATTCGATATATTGTGATGGCCCACGATATTATTGAGAGACTTTTGACTATATGATATCGCGATATTTTGATTATTGTAACACCCCTAATTTATAACATACACTACCAGTTTAAACTTTGGACATACCCTCTCATTCAATGTCTTTTTGTTTCCCTATAAATAAGAAATAAAATAAGAAAAAGAAAATCTGATTACCCTTGAAATAAGTAAAAAAAAATCCAATAAATAAAAATAAAAACAGAATAGTAAAAATTTACTCAAAATCCTCAGAAAATTCTTCATTCAAGCAATTTGATCTAGGATTTTTTCCCCACTGATTCAGTAGTGGAAACTGTTGCAAATGTCCTTTTAAAACTTGAAGAATACATTTAGAGACATAGTTAAGACCATCTGTCCCTCCTCCAGATCATCGGTCCCCTTGAGGATGAGGAGGTCTTTAACCAGGACGACTTCCTCCTTTTGGAAAGCATCATCCTGAAGACGTCCGGGGAGAGGATCAAGAGCAAAGTGCAGCAGTTTGGAATCGAGGAGGACAGGTACTAGTCTGAACTACACTTCGGCTACAGTAGTTCAGTAGATTCTTATTTTAAAATGGCACTAAATACCTGCACCTTCTCCTTAGGGCCAGTGACTTGGTGATGAAGGTGGACGCTCTGCTCTCTTCTCAGCCTAAAGGAGAAGCCAGAGTGGAGTACGGCTTTGCTGATGATCGATACAGGTAAAGTTAATGTTAAAATGGCATGAATTCAGAATATAAAAGGCCCTGGACCAGAGTTTTTCCCATATATTTTAACTAAATTTGTCTTGCCCCAGTACAGATATATCTTTGTACCTTTGTATCTGGTGTGTACTGGCTGCATCTAATTATTAATCTTTACATTGTGAGATAATCAGGAAGTACACTAATAGCATACTAGTTGTTGTTAGTTGTCTGAAAGTCATGAAAAGTGCTAATAAACTCATCTCAGTGAATAATTTGGATGCTTGGGAATACACTTCTGGTCTTAAGTTCATTAAAAAAGGAGAAATTGTGACTGCTCAAAATGTATTTAGGTAGCGTGTTTTAATTTATGGACTTGTTTAGATTTTTCTTTTAATAAAATTACAAAATGTGTTAGTCAAGACGAATGTATCTTAATTTAATTTAAAACTACAAAGAAATGCATTAAAATCAGTCTAAAGTAAACAAAAGTAAGTCAAAGCTAGTTAAATCAGGAGAAATATTCTGTCGACTCAATATCGGGTATAATAAATTAAATTTTTAGTTGTTTTATGTTTACTAACTATTAGGGGTGGGGCGAGACACAGTTTCCATGAGAATAGGTTCCACAAAAATTAGACAAGATGAGATTTTTAAATAATTTATAATAAAATAATTCCGTGATCCCGTTTGCAGTTTTGAACCTGTGTGTCATTCATTCATTAGTTTTTCTTATTTTTGGTTTTATTTTGAAAAACGAATGAATGATACATGGATTGTTTTGGCCTCACAGCTTCACAAAAAATGTCATTTACCTAGCTTTAACTCGTAAACTATGACATAAACAAAATGGAAAACAATCTCACGAGATCAATATCCTCATGTTTGCACTATCCAGTGGCAATTTTATCTCACAAAGACGTTCTAGCGTGAGATCTTGTCCCATCCCTACTAATTATACGTCTTAACTTTCCTGACAGTGCTGTGAAGATCCGACCAAAAGAGGGCGATATTTACTTTGACGTTGTGGCCGTGGTGGATCCTGTCACAAGAGACGCACAGAAACTCGCTCCTTTCCTCATGGTGAGTTCAAAGTCTCATATGCAGCCAGTAAATTGTTTTACTTTAAAGCGCATATTACAAGTTTTCATGTTTTTGTACAGTAATTATGACTTTTTTTTTGTACCTGTAGTAAATATTTATTATAGTTTTATATCAATTAAGTTGCAATTTATGGAAAAAAGTTGAGAAAAAAAGTACAAAAATCCCAGAAGTAGCACTAAGTTCTAAAGTTTAATCATTCTTTTAACAAAATCATGGAATAAAATTGAATAAAATTAATAATAAACTTCACCAGAATGACAAAACTTGGATGAAATTTGGAAAGACTTACTAGTATATGCGCTTTAAGTTGTAGGATTTGTTCAGCTTGGATCTCACGTCACCACAACTTTTCTAAGTATGTTCTAACATTTGTCCCCAGGTTCTGAAGCAGCTGGTAAATGTCAACCTGAGAGTCTTTATGAACTGCCAATCCAAGCTGTCCGAAATGCCGCTGAAAAGGTGAGGACGCAGGCTGTCATCCGCGCGCGGGCTTAGGCCCCTGTGGTACGGATATATGACACACGGGGAGAGCCGGGAATCAATATGGGATTTTCTCCTTAGGCTAACCCGCTGTGCGTGCGTGTGTGTGCATATAGAGGACTGGGAACCTAATTTAAAGGAAGTTAGTAAAAATTTGGGGTATATTCAGTTCTATAGTGTCGTTGTTAAAGGTGCACTATGTCACTTTTTGGTTGGGGGTCCCTCACCTGCTTGTTTCTATAGATATGTCATTGCTCTGCCTAGTTTACATGATGTTTTTTAATTCCGATTTAATTGTTATGAATGAAATAGTTCGGAATTAAAATATTCTCCTTCGAGTTTACATGGAAAACACGTTAAATCGCCTTTATTTAATTCCACTCAAAGTCTTATGTCGACCAGAAGAAAACACACACTTCAGCTGCTGTCGGCTTTTATGTCATCTCGGTTTGTCGTTACGCCACGGACACAAACATGATACATACTTTTTACGCTGTCGTTCCGATGATAATTAAGCAGCAGCTCGGGAATTCTGTCATCACGCTTTACGTCTGTCAGCTGAGGAGGAGAAGGGAGGAAGAAGACAAACTGAGTCAACGGCTGCTCTACCTCAGTCCACTCCCGCATCCCACTCGCAAATCCAAAGAGCAGTCGATGAGAGTCCAAAGCCAGGACTGATGGAGCAGGATTAGTCAAATGAATAATCTCAATTTAATTTACAATCTATTTGAAGGCAAAAACACACAGAAAACATTTTTTTTTAAAATATACATCTATATTCTGTAAATTCCAGCATTAAGGGGTTTAATCAGTAGTTCTCAAACCAAAATTAAACTACACAGTTACTACAAATACTGAACAAAGACTAACCCAAAGGAGGACTAAAATATGTATTAAATTGACTATAACGGATTAGCTGCAGGGTCTTAAAAGTCTTAAAAAGGTCTTAAATTTCCTGTTCCTAAATTAAGGCCTTAAGAAGTCTTAAATTATGTTGTTCAAGTCTTATTTTTTTCTCAAAGGTTTTAAATTTCATTTCATTAGCCTATATTAACCAGGCTGCAGTGCAATGTTAAATGGAGGGAGGAAAAAAAACAACATGAAATCATGTAACGTGAATGAACGTCTAATTTGGAGTAGGCGCAAACAATACTTTAGTTTCAATGTTTTAGTAAACAATCAGTAGAATGGAGGAAGATGCTGGATGGATCATGGGGAAGTGTAGGTTTTGTACTGTAGTTGGTTGGTCATTATTAGAACTGGATCTGGTGTTTTTCGCCCGCATAATGGGTGCGATGTTGGTCTTAATTTTCATTTTAGTGGTCTTAAAAAGGTTTTAACAAAGTCATAAATCTGGGTCAAATGTGGGGATACTCTGTATAAATTGACTAAGTATTACCACCACTAGAAGGAGCTTTCATACCACTAGTAGTACATGTACCACAGTTTGACAAAAAATGTTTATTCTGTATTTTAACCTTGAAGCAATGATTTCCTTCCTTTGCAAAACTGAACACTGATCTGTTTTAATAAAGATATACCCACATATTTTTCCCCTGTCAGTTTTTACCGGTACGTCCTGGAGCCGGAGGTGTTGTTCCAGGCGGACAGCAGCTTCTCTCCTGGTCCCATGGCCAAGTTCCTGGACATGCCCCAGTCTCCTCTGTTCACCCTGAACCTCAACACTCCTGAGAGCTGGATGGTGGAGTCGGTCAACACCAGATACGACCTGGACAACATCTACCTGCAGGAGGTACGGCAGCTGTGCTCTGTTCGCTTTAGCGTAGTCTGGGTTACTTATCAAACTGTGTTTCCTGACACAACAGATGTCGACAATACCAAGACACTTTGTTTAAATATAATATAATCATTTTTTCCCAACATGAAGTTCTAATTTACAAAGGGCTCCATATTTTTGGCAATTGTGTTTTTACATCAGAATTTCCAGGGGTTGCAGAGGGAAAGGGGGGACATAGTGTAATAAAACTATTAGTGATATTATTATATTTATTAAGATTTTTAAGAGATCTGAGACAGAGTCCTGCACAGGTCCATTTTTGGAGACCTGCACCAGCCCACACCCACGCAGTACAGCACTACACCCGCCTGTTAATTATATCAGAGTTAAATCCGCACCCCCCCAGACCCTTTAACATTCCACCCGTTACCTGCCTGTGCCTGTGATAAATCGGGGTCAGCCCATTAGTCGGACAATTCTATAGTCCAGGACTAAACCAGGATTAAACCAGGACTAAACTGAACCTACACTGTGTCATTAGTGGATTATAAATATATACACACCTCAACCACCGAGCCGATCGCCAGGACTGGACCAGGACTGAACCAGGACTGAACCATTTCTAAACCAGGTCTAAACCAGGACTGAGCCTATGCCGCGTCATTAGCAGTTTACAAATATATACACGCCGCAACTGCCGAGCCGATCCTCAGGACTACACCAGGACTGGACCAGGTCTAAACCAG